>NC_023756.2:21703208-21980295 GCF_000499845.2 Phaseolus vulgaris | reverse complement strand
GCGAATTGAGGCAAGATTGCAAGTCCGCAGCACATCCAGGAAAAGAGGAGAGGTAACCCCTGGTCAAGTTGAGACTCAAGAGAAATTCCTTCTCACCCTAGAGCGAGTCCAGGTGTGGTGCAAAGGACGGAAGAAGTTACAGGATGGCTGAGGTAGGTTCGTAAAAGACACCTCACTACTCAGATCAAGTTGTTTCAGATTAAAGGCTAAGGGAAGGCAGAGGGGGGTCCGTTAAAGGCAGCTCTCCTCCTAGAATGAGCAGAATTGATAGCTCAAGGTATGAGGCCGCTCCCCAGAGGACGCCTTGGCAGATAAAAAGGAAAATAGCATCCAAAGAAGCCCACGGCTTTGTGATTGAAGCTCGAAAGAAGAAGTACACAGCGAGAACTAAGTTAGCAGAGTTTGAGGCGATGACATAGAAGTGCGCATGTCACTTGGCAGATCAGGCGAGCTAGATTTCACATACTAAGACTGACCCACGCCTACTGCCCAAGCTAAGCACCAGTTGACGCTAAGTCGATTTCTTTAAAGCAAGAGTTAGTCAGTTATATCAGATGATTACACAACAGATAAAAGCGAAACCATGCGCACATTTATATGTATTGAAGAAGAAAATGGAACAGTGAACTTCTTAGTCTTTTTGCTGAAGACAAGTTATCAGCTCAAGACTAGGGGGCTTGTGTACCGACCAGGTCATCGGGTGTGATGACATGGACAAGAGAAAGGTAGGTGGTCAAGAAGTCAACATAGTCGCCGTATGCATGACACTTAGCAGTTCAGGCAAACGGCATTTCAGATATTAAGATTGGCCCAAGCCTACTACCTAACAAGGGCAAGACACAAGTTCCCAGAACATTTCAACTAGATATATGTCAAAGCAGTTTGGATGAAAGAAAACCATTACAGATAAACTCGTTACACATAAATAGGAGTCGAATATGCAAGTTTTCAGAATGTTGCAACCAGATATATGTTTCAACTGGGGGATGAGTGGGAATGTCAATCTGAGGGAACAATTTTTCCATCTATCACTTCGTGGCATACCGAGAACTGGGAAAGATCCAAGTCAGGGTAGACGCAAGCAAATTGTTCCAGGGCCGCACCAAACCCTGAAGTCAGAATGTTCGCGGCGCTAAGGTCCAGCTCTTCGATTTGTTTCTTCAGCATTTCGTTCTCTTCGAGCGCCCCAGCAAGCTTGGCCATACTCTCGTTCAACTCTTTTTCCTTCTCGCCCAATTCCTTGACCTTTTGATCCCTGTCGGCCTCAACTTTACCCAGGAGATCTTCCCTCTCGATTGATTTGGCCTCGAGGTTATCCACGTAGGCCTTCCTAGCCTTAAGGGTCTCCTCCAGGTCAGCTATCTTCTCCCGCTGGGGCACGAGCCTGCTCTCGAGCTCGACGGCCTCTTAGAGTTTGTCACTAAGTTTTTTGTGCAGCTCAGTGCTGCTTTTACACTCGCTCCGCAGCTCGTCCCTCAGGGCGTTCTCTAGTCGCGAAAACTCCAGTCCCCGCATAGTAATATCACACTTAAGCTTTTGGACTTGGGCCTTCGCGGCGTTAGCTTCGAACTCATATTGACTTAAGGAGTCCCTTAGGGCCTCGCCCATCATCTTGTGAAGGCGTTTCTCCACGCACTCGGTAGCCATGGCACTAAGGTGAGTCACGTGGGTCTTCAAGGCTTCTTTAACGGGAGCTGGGAGAGCAGGGATTGGAGGAGGCGTTGGGGGTTGATTCTCACCGCCACCCTCATGAGCTTGGATGGCGAGGGGAGCGTCGGGGCATTGTGGTGAAGCGTTTGGCTCCCTTACAGAGGGGGGAGGAGACTGAGCATCCACGACTTGCTTTTGAGCGTCCCCAGCAGCTGAGGTGTTCGATGGAAGGGCATCCCCAGCACTCTCAAAGGGTGTAGAGGCGCTAGGGGGATCCTCTACGTAGTTTGGGCCCGTGCTTTCGATCGTTGGCAAATCAGTGGTAGTCGCCCTATTCCTTTTGCAGACGAGCCCGTCCTCAGTACTCTCATCTTCCTCCTCATCCGAAACCATTGTGGAAATTTTCCTCTTGGCCCGTCTTGGTGGTAGTTTCTTCCTTTTGGAAGGAGGAAGAATAGCAAGGGAGGTCGAGCCCACGGGAGGGGACTCGCCTCGGGCGACAGCGACTTCGACGATAGAATTTGGGACGGTTTGAGAACCCGCCGCGAGTTTATGACACTTGACTATGGAGCGTAGTCTGGTCATATGATCTTTCCCCAACATTGTATCTTCACAGGAAGACCAGTGTTTCAGGTTCAGTCAATTATTAATACAAGGATCAAGCGACCCAGAATAAGTACAATCAATGCAATGGGTTCGATAAAGGATAAAGTAGACCCGACGCAGGAAGGAAAGTCGAAGAAGAAAAGAGGACAGACCTATGTAAAAGTCTAGTTGGCTTTCAGCAAACTCAAATTTGATAATTGAAGAGGTGGTCAAGGTGGTATGGGAAGAGGCGACCTCTTTCCAGAAGTTGCACAGATCTTTGTCAAGCTCCCCCATCTTCTCTGGGCTTCTCGCTTTCCGGAAATTGTCCTTGGATTCTTTCTTCCCCTTGTTTACCCAGTATAAGGGGAACCCGTCAAGAAGGGTAGGGTCCTGGTCGCTGCAGCACACACGAACAAACTTGCCCTTCCAGTCCTTGTAAGACTGCTGGAAGATTGAAAGAATGGATCTCCCAGCAATCCCGCTAAGGCTCACCCACAGGCGATCCCCTGGGTTTTTAGCCTCAAACAGAAACAAGAATACATCCACGGAGGCTGGGTGGCCTAGATGCGCGCAGATGATTTGGTATGCCCTAGCAAACGCCCAGCCATTGAGATGCAGCTGAGCGGGGGCGATATCAAGTTCGGTCAGAAGCTCCCTCTCGAAGCGGGTAAGGGGAAACCTAAACTTAACCTTCTTAAACATGGTCGCATAGATAAAGCAGAAATGGTGGCCGTTGTTACCATTACTGTCAGTACAGACAGGCTCCCCAGGGGAACAAGCACAGATGATCACCTTGTCATCGTGCTCCTTATGAAAAGTAACACGGGTCGCGTCTCTCAAACGGAGAACGTCGGTCTCAGTGTTGATCGAGGACGTCTCATTTAGCAGTGCGAGGGGAGCCCAAGGGTACAACAATTTGTAGTCCAGAGGGGGGCACGCGGTGACGCTAGTTTGTGGAGGG
This sequence comes from Phaseolus vulgaris, assembly GCF_000499845.2. Classification (NCBI taxonomy): domain Eukaryota; kingdom Viridiplantae; phylum Streptophyta; class Magnoliopsida; order Fabales; family Fabaceae; genus Phaseolus; species Phaseolus vulgaris. The sequence continues at coordinate 21,977,096 of NC_023756.2, read as the reverse complement.
GCTGGTGGCGTTTGGTTGGGTCGAGAGGGCCCAGGTCTCTGAGCCTGACTCGAAGGAATGGTAGGGTCCCTGGGTAAGTTACGAGATGTGGAGGGATTTCCTGATGAGGGTTTCGGGAGGAAGCAGGAGGTGATGTGACCCCTGTACGAGCCATCAGCGAACTGCAACGAAGATGAAAAGAAGGTGAAAAGGGGAAAGGCGGTGGATTGATAAATAGAGTGACTCGATTGAAAGACGGAGAAGGGGAAAGCACGAACAGGGGGGTTCGTAGAAAGGAAAGGGGAAAAGAAACCTAAACGCAGGAAAAGGCAAACAGAGAACGAACAACCCACAACGTATGCTCCAGACAGTTAATGGATGATGCAAACCGATTGAAATGCGGCAAGTATTAGTAGGAATAAACAAAAGGTTACCTTTTTTATGATCGAAAGAGTGTGCAGTAAAAGGGGGATTGAAGAAGTCAAAGAGTTCACCAGGGCGTTTCGAGAGTTTGAAAATGAAGAAGAAGATAATGGAACAGTGGAGTGGAGCGAGAATTTTAATAGTTTCGAACGTTACAAGAAGCGCACAAGCGACAAGAAACGTTGGCCGTTGATGAGACCACGTGTCAGTTAGCAGAAGGGGGTTGGTGAAATGTCAAATCAGTAGATGGCCCGGGCATTAGCGCGCGGAGCCACGAACGAGCATCCCTCACAAAATACGAAGGCCAAGTAAGGCCATAAGTGAAATGATCAGAAGCAGGGCATGCATTGCAGCCCAAAGGGAAGGAAGGGGGAGGCGAGTAAGACAAGGAGTTCACTCGAAGCCCAGGGGTAAAGATCCTTGTGACCCACTCTGGAGAAAGAAGGGTTGGTAGGCATTTTAGTATGCAACTGTCAGCAAAGAAACTGAAGGCCAAGGAGGAAAGGTCCAACAACGGAATAGAAGGGAAGTTTACAACGAAAGAACGTGGAACAAGGAGTTCTTGAGAAGAAGATGAATGGCGCAAGAAAGATGCAAAAGAGGTCAAGTCAGTGAGTTAAGGTACGGGGTTTTCAAAGATTCAAGCGTTACAGTTGAAGCAGTAAAGGACGTTAAAGCAAACGCCTTACGATTGGGCCACGTGTCACGAGATGGAGGTGCGGACTGAAGTGTCACCTTTCTTGATCAGAGAATATCGCATCGTTAGAGTCCTTGAGGGTACGTCACGCCGACGATGCAGAAATGTCACGTCAACCGGTCGGGGAGTGACACGTCGTCAAACGCTGCGAGGGCGACAGGGGCAAGGCCTTAGTCTTTTCGCTGAAGCAAGCCATCAGCTTAAGACTGGGGGGCTTGTGTACCGTCCCGGGGTGATCGACCAAAAGTCAAAGTCAAAGTCAACGCATAGAGAGACGTCGCCAAAGTAAGACATCGCCCTAAAGTTTGGTGGCGGCGCTGCGGCACCTTCTGCACAGAATAAACGATCGAGTCAAAGGGGCACGTGGCAATGCCCACGTGCTCGTTAAAGATCTCCAGGGAAGGCTGCATGCATGACACGTGATTAATTAGGGCACCCACGAACTATGATGGCGCGAGAGATACAACGCTCAAGTTAGAGCCCAAGCGGCCACAAGGTTATTCATTGCACTCCAGATAAGGGAAGTCGATGGGCCAGATACGCTAAGATCCTAGGGATAGCGGCGCAAGGACCTTCTCCAAGGAACCCTAGATAATAGCAGCAGCGCAAAGGTAAACCCTAGTTCTCACCTATATAAAGGGCACGAAGAGCCCTAGTAAGGGACGTTTGGACAGGGACACGAGTTTTAACCTAATTCTCATAGTCACACAGAGCACAAACCCTAGTTGTCTTCGCAGCACCCCACAGCGAGCACGAGGCAATTAGGGCAACACAGTCTTAGCCACACAGTTTCAGTCATTGAGATTATCATACAGTTTCCAGTCACTTTGGTGTTTCTCGCTAGCTGACTTGATCGTTGGAGTGCAAACGGCCGCGAGGGCGCCCTTTTGTTCACTTCTTTCAGGTACTCACAGACGGAGCAAGACGAAGGTGCCCTAACTCGCAAGGACAAGCCACGCGTAAAGACGATCCCGGTCAACCGGCTAGAACAATGGATAATTAACTTTATCCCTTTTTCTTTCATATGTTTCTCACCTTCTTCCTCCAACTTCTCTCATTTTACTTTTATCTTTTATCTTATCACCCCTTCAGTGCATCAATTTCTGCTTCAAACAGAATCTTTAGGAGTAAGAAAAATTTGACCCTTAAAAGAATAAAAAAAAGAAAAAAGTGTAAATATAATATGTATGATATATTTAAAAAATAAAAAATAATATCAAGTAGGTATACATATTATACAATATCTATATATTAAATAGGATTGTGGTATAAGAGTTAAGGGATAGGACAGAGTATGAAATAGGACAGGGGTGCACAGTGAGATGCATGAATTGATTGAGAAATCTTGTGAGTGTTAAAATAAGAGTGAGGTGCATTTTAGCAACCAATATAAAGAGAGTTTATTAAAATTAACTGCAGAAGAGCTTTGAAAAATGAGAATAAAGACAAAAATAGACCTCCTGGCTTTAACACGGACTGGAGGAGGGCTTACGTACAATGCATGATCTTTGTCTTTTACCATGCCATAAAAAAATAACATAAAAATAATAGTTTCTGGAATAAAAGTTTAGTTTATGTAAAGATTATGTAAAATAAGTTTAGTTTATTTTAGATTATAAAATAATAAATAAAATAATAATAATAATATGAGGAATCAGGAATCATACACCAGTGGGAAAAGGGAACTAAGATCGTTTTTTATTATTAGCTGGCGTGGGTGTGTGTACTACTCTGATTTTGAAGTTTCAGATATTTTTCTGGAAGATAATAACAAATTATTTTTTCTCAACTGTAAACAATAATATCAATAAATTAAAACATATTTTGCATTGTACTTTTATTCTATGCAGGAAAGTTTATTGAATTCAAAATAAATAAATAGGATAACATAATTTTTGCACCACATGTCAACATAATGATATATTAATTACTTTTAATAGCTTGTACATATTCTTTCACTATGTAAAACATTTTTTTCCTGATAAGAAAATCGTAATTTACTTTCTATTAGAAGTTTATGCCAAATCAAGGGTCAATGCAAATTTAAACTTAGCAGCATATTTGAAGGTGAAGAATCCAAAACAAAACAAAAAGTTGTGCAATATCTAAAGCTCTAAACAAAAACTTTGTATTTGTTGATTTAAAACAAACTTCTTAAAAAAAGACAAATATTATCTTTAACATCTACTATGAACTGATAATAGTAATATCAAATCATAGTATCCATGTAATTGAGTTATAAAGTTAAAAATAATTTAGTGAAAATTTTGTGTTAATTTCTATTTTAGTTTAGTATATAGAAGTGTCCCCTTTATTTTATTTATTATTATCGATAAAAAAATAGAAAAAAAAATAAAAGTGAACTTACGTAATAATTAATTATTATAAAATACTCTAATCAACCTAGAAGACTAATTTGGCCAATTAGAAATTACTGATACATATGATTTTTACCAAAAGATTAACTACTATTTACAAACGCGGTAAAAAATATTATTTACCAATTAATTAGAATTATTCTCACCTGTTTTTGGATGACATGGTGAGTTAATTATCATTAATTTCACCTACCAAATTTTACATAGAATAATTCTCTCAATCCTTGTTTGGTGAGACATCTTCCCAAATTACTTTAAAATTTCCTTTTTCTTAAAAACTCCTAATTTTTCTAGCATTCATTTTGGGTGATTTGAGGGATTTTTTTAACACTAGTCTCACCGTGCGTTTAAGATAATTCATAGCCAAATATTTGAGTGGAATAAATTAGAAGAAATCTAAAAGTGGAAAATATCAACTAAAAATGGCTGGCTAAGGATTTTATAGAGCCAATTAGATAATAATATAGTCTATTAGAACTTAACTCAATTTATTTTCTTATGATATAATGACTAACTAGAGAAAATGAAGATGGTTAGATTGTGAAGATAATAAATAAACTTCTTATGACAAGAGAAATCAAGTTTGTTAAATTGTAAACATATATAAAACACTACACAAAAAATCATAAATAATTTAGTGTACACTGTTGAACCAAGTAGTGTTTAAGCTTTGAAGAATCCAAAACCTTTGAAGGATGTTGAAGGCTAGGTTGTGCTTGCTGTTGCTGAGTTGTCCTAGATAGGATCTGGGGTAGATTGTGTATGTAATCTACTCTTTGATTGAATCCAAAGCATAGGCATTCTCAATCTTTTTAAAAGAAAAGTGTTTTTCAAACTAAGTGAAAATCAACCGATTGTTTTGTCGAAACAACCGATTGTTTTATACTTAGGTGTTTTTAGAAAAGATTGAAAACTGTTTTTCAAATGGTTGAGCTGTTAAACCAAAACAACCGATTGATTCGAGGAAACAACCAATTGTTTGTTTTGGTACCATAACAGAAAAACTGTTTTGTGCTTTGACTGAGCTTTAAATGTTTTAACTGATTACGCTCCAGTCTTTAATGCTTTAACCAATATTTTAAATGCAATGAATAAGTTTGTTAAGATTTGATAACAAACAATATCTTTGAATATATTCAGAAAAACAGATTTGAATAATAAGATTTTAACACAAGTTTTTGAGTTTTTAAAAAAGTTGAGATTGCTTAGAGATTGAGATTGATCAAAGAGTGTGAGATAGGATTTCTGTTTGTATTTTTTTCAGATTGCTTCTGTAACAAGTGTAATCCTTGTATTCTGTTGAACAAGTTTATTTGTGTGTTTTGCTGAGAAGTGTTGTGTGTTCTTGAGGGGATCAAGATCAACATTCTTAGTGTTGGTGTGTTGGCCAAGAGAAGTGTGTGTCTTGAGGGGATCAATGTCACTTTCTTGGTTGTGGTGTAAGTGATTTAGGTTTGATTGCTTAGTGGAATTCCTCAGTGGTTTCTGAGAAGACTGGATGTAGCTCTGGGTTTAGAGTGAACCAGTATAAACATCTGTGTGCATTCTCTCTATCCCTAACTCTTTAAATTCAGTTTTGATATTTGTTTACTGGTATAAACAACCGATTATTTCTGCGAAACAACCGATTGTTTTACTGGTGCTGTGCTTTTAGCTTTGTGTTTTGAAAAACTGATTTCTCAATCAAGGTATTCTCGAAGTAATTTCATTCAAGGCTTAAAAGTTTGCGAAAACCCTCTTTAAACAATTCAACCCCCCCCCCCTCTAGTTTAAAGCCATATATTCTAACATACATGAATTGGTAAAATAAACATATCCAATTCTCTTCATTTTAACCAAAGAATAAAACTAATACTAGGATTGATTACATGAAATTAATAATTTTTTTAATAGGTCCAATTTTCTTAATAAGCTATGTAACATCCCTAAATTTTATCCATTTTTAATAAAATAAACAACATTTAATATCTAGTTATACACATATACAACTATCTCATACTCTATCTCAAAATATATCCCCCTTTATAGATATTTTGATATATACACAAAAGTTTAAAAACAAAACATTTAAAATAAAAACATCTCATCCTCCGATCGCCCATTGAGGAGCTTTATCACATGCAATCTCATCTCCTGTGTAAATTAACATGATCATCATAAATTAAAGAAAACAAACAAAACAAAGCACATAGTAAGCGATCTATTTTTAAGAATTATAATATAAATTTAACTTTTAATAACAAGCAAAATACATTAAATTCTCACAATTTTCACAAAATCATCAAGTGTCTCTCAACATTCATCATCCACATTATTCATGTTACATTTCTACCGACTCACACACTTATGTTGGGTTTAATAGTGCCAAAGTTCAAGAGGGGGGGGGGGGGGTGAATTGACCTTTTAAAAGTTTCTCGCATAATCAGTATTTATTACAGTGTATAGAAAATAAATCGATTTATTTGAAATTGAACAGATTTATTTTGGCACTGTTTGTTTTTGAAAAACGTTTATACAGTCAAGTCTATCACAAGATTATGCAGATTAATTTGGAAGATACACACACACTGATATAATGAAGAAAAACAGTGAATCACAAAACAACAAGCTTCAATTTTAAGCAATTGATTAAGGTTCAATTAATAGCTTTGACAATTACTTGAGTAACCTATCACAATCAATCTGGTCCAGTGGCTTTTAACAGATTATATGTGTTCTTTTCAGAATCAAACAGTTTTTCCTGAAACTAAGAACAGTATGTAACAAGCCCAGAAAGAACATATTTATTATTAATTGAACAGATTTATTTCTTGACAGTTTAACAGTTATGCAAAAATTTAAGTGCAGAGATTGAGGGAGAATGAACACAAGGCAATTATACTGGTTCACTCAACTGAGCTACATCCAGTCTTCACCTAAACCAAGGTGAAATTCACTAAATCACAATTCAAACAAACACAAATCCCACTGTTCTTGAAACCTACAAGAACTTAGGTACACTTGCTGAAAAACCCTATTTCAGCACACACACATTCTTCAAGAAACCCTATCAAGAAGAGTGTACAACCAAACTTTTACAAGAAAAGATATGTGAAACGACTACACCTGATTGAGGATGCATAAATCTGCCTTAAACTAGTAGAACAGATTGCTAGAACAGTAGCAACACCTCTCACCAAGCTTTTGGAACCAAACAAAAACAAGCACTTTGTGATTTTCGAAATCTTTCAAGAACATATGCTAATTCTTTGTAAATCCTTAATTCTCTGATGCAAAACTTGTTTTCTCAATTGTATGATCGATGTTTAAACTCAGAAACAAGTTTTCATTTTATAGAAAACCAACTTATAACAGATTTTTGAAAAACTGTTAAAGCTGTTATAAAATGAACAGATTGAAAATAAAATGAACAAATTTATTTTCAAAAAGCAGTTAGATAATTTGTTATGTGAGGAGACTCAGTCAGCCATTCTGGTGCATGAACAAAACTGAAAACCGTTTAAGATTGACATGGCACCAGAGTCAAAAAGAATCTATTCATTTACAGATGAATAAATTTATTTTTCAAAACGATAACAACAAAGACTTTAACTATTTAAACACAGTCGTTTTGAAAGGTAGAAGACTTAGTCAAAATGCTTGATGCACAAAATCTAATTTTCACAAGACTTAGCCAAGGCATCAGTTTAAAAATGAATCTGTTTATTTAGAAAAGAACAGATTTATTTTTATGCAGTAAACGTGTTTTCCATTTCATTAGCTATTAGCTTAGCTTCTACGTCCAAATAGCCTATAAATAGGAAGGCTATCTCTTGTATTTTCCAAGTTTATTGTGAGTAAAGTTATGCTGCCATTTTGTGCCAAGCTTTGCTTCTCCCTAGAATTCTAGGCTCTAAACTTCATCTCCTCCACCTCTCCTTGGGTTGGCCGAATCTCCCTAGCTTCATACATATCATGCACCTTCAAGATCAACACCACTCTTAGGAGGATCTTGCTCACACACCTTCATAGCTTCCGCACCACTTTTTCTTACATGATTCAAGAAGACCTTCATGAAATGCCATCATTTGGTATCATGAGCTATGGTTCTTCAAGATGAGTTGCTTTTGGTCTTTCATTTTTAGTTCTTCTTTACTTTCATGTTGTTCATCTTATTTTCCATAATTGTCTTGCTGTATTTTACATTTTAATTTGTTTGGTGTGCTTTGTGGAAGATCCAACCGAAGCATTCTTGTTCAATTGATCTTGAACAAGTTCTTGTGCAATTTGTGATAGGATTCCATACACCTTTGAGTTGCTATTTTCTTTTAGGCTTTTGAGTCTTTATTGCTTTCATTATTTGGTTCATATTAGGCTTTTGAGTCTTTAATTTCTGAATCTTATATGTTTTGTCAAGTCATGTTCATCCATATTGTCAACAATTCATAGTAGTCCTTTTATTTGGCTTGATTGTTTCTTGATTTTGGGTCTCTTTAATTGCTTGAATCTGCTGTTCTTTGATCTTTTGGTGCCTTTTTAATTTTAGTTTGAGTTCATATTGTGTTTAGATCTTACACAATTCTATTTCACAAATTTCCATTGTGTCTAAACTTTGGTATCTTGCTGTTTTTGTTTCCAGTTTTCAGAATCCCCTGTTTCAGATTTTCTGTGCTGACTGTTTTGATCCAGAAAAATAATTTCACTCATAGGAAAATTTTGATTCTCTGGAATTTGCAAGTTTGAAGTGTTATAGAAAGGACAAAAAAAGAATTAGTCCAAAAGAAGCAACAGAAAAAAAATGATAAATCTTTTAAAATCAGTGTGCAAATCTGAGGCGCTACAGCTGGCGTAACTGAACACCAAAATTGCAAAATTTATTAAAAACAATTGGTGCATGCGTTTTGAGTGATTCCAAAGCCAGGATTTAGCTAAGATCTTGAATATCTTGCATATCAAATTTCAGAATCATATCTTAAAAACACAGCTCAGCATAAATTGGGGAAAAACACGTTTCTGGCCCACAACATTTTCCAGTTGTTCTGTTTTTTTTTATTTGGTCATCTAAATCTAGTGCCATTCTTAGGATTCTTTTGTGTGCCTACCTTTATTTTGGTACCTTTTATTTGCTTGCTTAATATTTCTTGAACCTCTTTCTAGTTGTCATAATCTAACTCCTTTTGGTGGTACTGTTTTATTCAATTTAATTGTTTCTTGCTTTTGTTCTTTGACCTCTAATTTGGGTGCTGGAATTTATTCTCCTTTGGTGCTTGTGTGAATGGAAACTTGACTTGGTTAAGGTTTAGCCCTTTGATAGGTGCTAGAAATTGGAGAAACAAGACCTTCATTCTAAGGAGAAGACAAAGACAAAGCCGAAGCACACTTTCTCAAAACACTATACACATTTGGAGGGCTAACAAGCAAAGACAACAAGAGGGAGTGTCACTAGCAAAAAGAGGATCAACAAAGGGGGTTTTTCTTAAATTCCTTACAACTTAATTTGTGCTAATTACCTTTTAATTACGCTTTAGACGGTGAGTGTGTCTTCAAGGGCTCAAAGTGTCCAAGAAGCCTCACCTAGGGCCGAATAGTATAGCATTCTTGTTTAGTAATTGTTACTTGTTTGTATTTGCTTTTCTATTGCTTTAGTATTGACGCTTTGCATGGTTAGTTTTGTTTAAAATTGTGTTAAACCGACTAGTTTTGTTGAATAGATAGCTTACATTGTTTTCTTGCATTTATTTCTCAACTTATTGGTGTTCTAAGTGTTTCACTAAGAGAAAGTCTTGTGTGAAGATTTTGGAGGATAGTTTTTGGCAAGGAAAAGGCTTGGTACTTAAGTAGTCCTTTGTGACTCACCTCCCTTACCTGGAAAACTACCTTCTTTAACTTTCTTAAACTTTCTCAAAGTAAAACACCTATATACACCAAGTTTTAGCCATGTCTTCTTCTTCTCACTCTCCAAAGTCTATTGAAAGTGAAGTAAAATCTTTGAAAACTCTTTTGAAAGAAGTATCACAAGCGGTACAATTAATTTCTTTTAGACAATTGGAGAATGAGAATAAAATCAATGAGATGGCTAAAGCTCAAGAAGAGAAATCACAAAAATCACAAAAAAAAAAAAAAACTCATACTCGTGCATCTAGGAGCAATGAGTCTCTAGGGGAGGGAAGCCTTAGAATTAATGACTACTACCAACCACCCCCTAGAAGGAATAGGCAAAGGGAGCAAGAGGTGCCAAGGGAAACTAGAGTAGACCTACCTCATTTTCATGGAAAATAAAATGTAGAAATCTATTTAGATTGGGAAATGAAGGTAGAGCAACTCTTTGCTTGCCATAGGGTAAGTGAGGAACGTAAAGTACCCTTAGCCGCCCTTAGCTTCCAAGGGAATGCCATGTATTGGTGGACCTCTCTCGAAAGAGAAAGGCGTCTTCATAGGGAACCTCCCATTACATATTGGAATGACCTTAGGGGAGCCCTAAGACGCCGACACATACCTTCCTACTACCATAGGGAGTTGATGGACAAGCTCCAAAGAAACATGAGTGTGGAAGAGTATAGACAAAAAATGGAGCTCTACATGATGAGAGCCTCCATTAGAGAAGAGGAGGATACCACAATAGCTAGGTTCCTTAGTGGCCTATCACTTGAGATAAGAGATAGAGTGGAGCTCTTACCTTATCAAGACTTGAATGATTTGGTTCAACTTTGCATTAAAGTTAAGCAACAAATTTTACGCAAAACATCAAGTCAAAAGGTGAGCCCTTACTCTAACTTTTATCCCAAGAAAGAGTTTAGAAGGGAGGGTAGTACATCCAAAGAAAAACCAAAAGAACCTACCAAACCTTTTACCAAAGAAACCTCCACCCCACCCATCCGAGTTAGAGATGTCAAGTGTTTCAAGTGCTATGGAAGAGGGCATGTGCAAGCACAATGTCCAAACCAAAGGACTTTGTTTCTTAAGGGTGTAGGCGAGTACACTAGTGGCGAGGATGAGCCTAGTGAGAAAGAGGAGGGGGGAGAGGATGAGAGGGTAGCTCCACTAGAGGGAGAATTGCTTATGATTAGGAGAACCCTCAACAATCACCCTAGCACATCCATTGAAACACAAAGAGAGAACATATTTCATACAAGATGCAATGTTTTAGAAAACATATGCTCTCTCATTGTGGATAGTGGGTCTAGTTGCAATTGTTGTAGTGCTAGGATGGTGGAGAAGCTTAAGCTACAAGTAGTTCCTCACCCAAAACCTTATAAACTTCAATGGCTTAATGAAAATGGGGAACTACATGTAGACAAGCAAGTGGAAATCAAGTTTTCCATAGGGAACTACAAAGATAAGGTTTTATGTGATGTAGTACCTATGGAAGCTTGTCATATTTTATTAGGGAGGCCATGGCAATTTGATAAGAAAACCTTACATGATGGTCTCACTAACGAAATTTCCTTCACCCACAAGTATAAAAAGTTTGTACTTAGTCCTTTACCACACTCTCAAGTGGTAAAAGACCAAATACAAATGAAGCAAAAGAGGGATGAGGAAAACAAAAAAAAAAAGAGCGCTAGAAAAAGAGAAAATCCTTAGGGATAGGAAGGCGTGGGAGAAGAGTGTTCCTTCCCACAAGGTTGGTCAACAAGAAAAACCTCTTGAAAACGTTTTTGAAAATTTGCTTCTTGTTGAACAACCAAGCCTTATCTTTTGTAAAGGAGCACTTACATGCACTGCCACAAGTAGTGAACTTATGAGTTTACCTCCTCAAATAGAAAATCTTTTAAGTGAATTTGAAGATCTATTCTCCCATGAAGGGCCCATTGGGCTTCCTCCTCTTAGGGGGATAGAACATCAAATTGACTTCATTCCGGGGGCAAGCCTACCAAATAGGCCTGCTTATAGAACCAACCCCGAGGAAACAAAGGAGATAGAGTCACAAGTTCAAGACTTGTTGGAGAAGGGTTGGGTTCAAAAGAGCCTAAGCCCTTGTGTTGTACCTGTCTTGTTGGTGCCCAAAAAGGATGGAAAATGGCGCATGTGTTGTGATTGTCGAGCAATCAACAACATCACCATCAAGTATAGGCATCCAATCCCAAGGCTTGACGATATGCTTGATGAATTGCATGGGTCAACTCTATTCTCCAAAATTGACCTTAAAAGTGGATATCACCAAATTCGAATCAAGGAGGGTGATGAATGGAAAACCGCTTTTAAGACCAAATTTGGATTATATGAGTGGTTGGTGATGCCCTTTGGGCTTACTAATGCCCCAAGTACATTCATGAGACTTATGAATCACACCTTGAGGGATTGTATAGGTAAATATGTAGTAGTTTATTTTGATGATATCTTAGTATATAGTAAAACCCTAGAAGACCATCTAAGTCACCTTAGGGAAGTTCTTCTAGTGCTTAGAAAAAATAGTCTTTTTGCAAATAGGGATAAGTGTACCTTTTGTGTAGATAGTGTAGTTTTCTTAGGCTTCATAGTAAAAAAAAGGGGGTGCATGTAGATCCCGAGAAAATCAAAGCCATCCGCGAGTGGCCAACTCCACAAAATGTAAGTGATGTACGAAGTTTTCATGGGTTAGCTAGCTTCTATAGAAGGTTTGTGCCTAATTTTTCTAGTCTAGCTTCTCCTTTGAATGAACTTGTTAAAAAAGATGTTGCATTTTGTTGGAATGAAAAGCATGAGCAAGCCTTTCAAAGGCTCAAAGCTCAACTCACCAATGCACCCATTCTATCTCTCCCAAATTTTTCCAAAACTTTTGAGATAGAGTGTGATGCATCGGGGGTAGGCATAGGTGCGGTTTTGTTGCAAGGTGGATACCCCATTGCATATTTTAGTGAAAATCTCCATGGTGCCACCCTCAACTACCCCACCTATGACAAAGAGCTCTATGCTCTTGTGCGAGCCCTAAAGACTTGGGAACACTATCTTGTGTCCAAAGAATTTGTCATCCATAGTGATCACGAGTCTTTAAAATATTTAAAGGGCCAACACAAGCTCAACAAGAGACATGTTAAATGGATGGAATTTCTTGAACAATTTCCTTATGTAATCAAATACAAGAAAGGAAGCACCAATATAGTGGCCGATGCTCTTTCAAGACGGCATACACTCTTTTCAAAATTGGGTGCCCAAATTCTTGGATTTGACCACATAAGAGAGCTTTACCAAGAAGATCAAGAACTCTCATCCATCTATGCCCAATGTCTACATAGAGCGCAAGGAGGTTACTATGTGTCCGAGGGATATCTTTTTAAAGAGGGAAAACTTTGCATTCCCCAAGGAACACATAGGAAACTCCTTGTCAAAGAATCACATGAAGGGGGACTCATGGGCCATTTTGGGGTTGATAAGACTCTAGATCTTTTAAAAGCAAAATTTTGTTGGCCACACATGAGGAAAGATGTCCAACGACATTGTTCTAGATGCATCTCATGTTTAAAAGCAAAGTCTAGAACAATGCCGCATGGACTCTACACCCCTTTGCCGATTGCAAATGCTCCTTGGGAAGACATTATCATGGATTTCATTTTAGAACTTCCTAGGACTGCAAGAGGCCATGACTCTATCTTTGTGGTAGTGGATCGTTTTAGCAAAATGTCCCATTTTATTCCATGCCATAAAGTAGATGATGCTCAAAATATTTCTAAACTCTTCTTTAGAGAAGTGGTGAGACTCCATGGTCTCCCTAGAAGTATAGTGTCTGATAGAGATCCCAAGTTTATCATCCACTTTTGGAAAACTCTTTGGGGTAAACTTGGAACAAGACTACAATTTTCAACTTCTTGTCATCCTCAAACGGATGGGCAAACCGAAGTAGTCAATAGATCTCTTGGAACTATGCTTTGGGCTATCATGAAGGGCAGCCACAAATATTGGGATGAGTACCTGCCCCACATTGAATTTGCTTACAATAGAGTAGTTCACAAGACTACTAATGCTTCTCCTTTTGAAGTAGTATATGGCTTTAATCCTCTCACACCCATGGATTTGATACCCCTTCCTAATCCACAAGATTTTGTGCATAAGGAAGGCGTAATCAAAGCTGATTTTGTAAAGAAAATGCATGAGAAGATTAAACTCCAAATACAACAACAAAATGAGAAGTACACAAAATACAACAATAAGGGGAAGAGAGAAATAATTTTTGAGGAAGGAGACTTAGTTTGGCTTCACCTTCGTAAAGATAGATTTCCAACTCAAAGGAAGTCCAAACTAAGTCCCCGAGGTGATGGACCCTTTCAAGTCCTCAAGCGAGTCAACAACAATGCATATAAATTGGACCTACCTCTTGAATATGGAGTACATTACACTTTTAATGTAATTGATCTTTCTCCATTTGTAGGTACCAATGACGATGACGAGCTGGATTTGACGACAAATCCTTTCCAAGGGAGAGGGGATGATGGAAGAGGGCCAAGCACATCTAGCCATGGGAGCCAAAGCCCAAACCATGAAGAGCGTCTAGACCAAGAAGAGCGTCTAGCTACAAGGAAGAAGCGTCTAGGACGTGAAGAAGGGAGGCTACCCATGGAGCGTCTAGATGTGGAACTAGACCGTCTAGGTCCTCTCACAAGGTCAATGGCTAAGCAAGTTCAAGCCCAAGTGAATGAAGCCACGGATGGAAGAGAGAAAGCTTTGTATATGTTGCATAAAGGCCCAATAGGGGTACTTAGTAATTAGAGTAGTGTAGAAAGCATATTGGAGTGAAACTTTCTAGAAGCTTTCTATGTGTGACCGGTCATGGCACATGGCTTATGATTTGCATTTCATTTGGTTTCCATTTCATTAGCTATTAGCTTAGCTTCTACGTCCAAATAGCCTATAAATAGGAAGGCTATCTCTTGTATTTTCCAAGTTTATTGTGAGTAAAGTTATGCTGCCATTTTGTGCCAAGCTTTGCTTCTCCCTAGAATTCTAGGCTCTAAACTTCATCTCCTTCACCTCTCCTTGGGTTGGCCGAACCTCCCTAGCTTCATACATATCATGCACCTTCAAGATCAACACCACTCTTAGGAGGATCTTGCTCACACACCTTCATAGCTTCCGCACCACTTTTTCTTACATGATTCAAGAAGACCTTCATGAAATGCCATCACTCTTCATGCACTGATTGGGGAGCAGGTGAGTCTCCTCTGATTTCTACAGATGGAGAGCTTGTCCTTTGATTTCCAGCATGTTCAGCAGATTGCTCTTGACCATAAGAGTGATGGATAACATAACATGAGTGTTATGCAGCTTGAACTGTGTCATCCTCCATGGGAACAACTTCATCTTCATCCTCATTGTTGAGGTTTGAGGCTCCATGTTCTACTTGAGGGTTCTTGCCTTTGAGAACCACCCAGCTGTCTTCTACTTTGTGAAATCCCATTTTTGTGAGAGTTGAGTTATCAATCTCACTCACAGCTTTGATGGTTTCGTTTCTCTCTTTTGAAGCATCAATACCAAAGAAATCAATCAATTTTGAAACAAGAATAACATAAGGAAAGCGATAATCAGCCAAACTTTTGGATTTCAGCATGTGTTCATTGATAATGAAAACCCAATTTACCTTAATCTGGTTCATGATGCAATATAGAAGGATTAAATCCTCTTCATGTAAAACAGCATGATTTGTACCTCTTGGGATGAGTTGCCATGCTATAATGTAGGCAACAAGTCGTGGTGTAAGGTTCAAATGACCTGCATGGAAACTGTTTATGTTCTGTGTAGGGTTCCTCATACAGCTCTTGTAATATTGCAGCTTGCTGAATTCTTGAATCCCACTGGTGTTTCCTTTTCCCACTTTCAGTCCAGCATACTTGATTCCAGCCACAGAATTCCAAACATCACTCGTGATCTTCATTTTGATCCCTTTCACATAGGAGACAATGTTCTTTCCATCCAAGGTTAGATTAGTGTAAAACACCTTAACTAAATCAGGATATACATTACCCGTTAATTCCAGCAGCTTTTTCAGTTTCTGGTGCTTCAACACAGGCCTTGTTTCTGTCAATTTTTCTGATTTCAGCCAGTTGAAATCCAGCACCTTGGGTATATTAATCTGCTTTCTGCTTGTCTCATGGATGTAGGCATTGATACCTTCTTCATTTCCAGCAAACCAACCTTCTAGCACACCTTGAAAGGTGCTTTGCTTGCCCTTATTTTTCTGTTTCTGTCTTGAAGAAGAAGCCATGGTTGAACCAGAATTTTCTCTTGATTTCAAATGGTGAGAACAGAAAATGGATAGCCAATGCGGGTAGCAGATTTTCACACAGATTTATATACAAAAATGAATAGGTTGATATGGCAGTTATGAATGGATATGCATGAAGATTTTATGCTCTGAAATTGTGCAGAGAATATTTGAAAATATGCAACAAATATTTAGGGTCACGATGCACACAACTCATACCTTCATTGAGCACCCAAACCATCAAATCGGTTACATAACCTTGACCAAAACCGTCAAAGGTACAGAGGTTAATGCCCACTAAGTCAGTCAAGCAGTCAAAGATCATAATTTCTCTTTCCTAGTCATTAATGCATATCAGTACCAAAAATAAACACATTTAATTGCGAATAAACAAATTTAATTTTTCACTGCTAGGCACAATTGACATTTATAATACCCAATTCATTAAGCAGAAAATTAAACCTATCCTTAGCCAATGGTTTTGTGAACAAATCAGCAAGCTGTAAATCTGTACCAATGAACTTAATTTCACATGTTCCATTTGAAATGTGTTCCCTTAGGAAATGATGCCTAATTTCAATGTGTTTGGTTCTAAAATGCATGACATGATTTTTGGTTAAGTTGATTGCACTTGTATTATCACACAGCAGAGGTATATGGTTAAGTAAGATACCAAAATCATTCAATTGTTGTCTTAGCCATATGGTTTGAGCACAGCAATTCCCTGCTGCAATGTATTCTGCTTCAGCCGTGGAGAGAGCTAGACAAGCCTGCTTTTTGCATTGCCATGAGATCAAGCTTGATCCAAGCAAGTGACAGGTTCCACTGGTGCTCTTCCTATCAATTTTGCAACCTGCAAAATCTGAATTAGAATATCCAGTTAAGCTTAATGAGATGTTACGTGGATACCACAAGCCAACTTCTTTAGTTCCTTGCAAATACTTCAAAATCCTTTTGGCAGCATTGTAGTGTGATTCTTTAGGAGCAGATTGAAACCGAGCACACATGCACACTGCTAACATAATGTCAGGCCTGCTGGCAGTGAGATACAACAGTGATCCTATAAGTCCTCTGTATTTGGTTTCATCAACAACAATTCCAGCTTCATCATGATTCAAGTGACATCTTGTTGAGAAGGGTGTGCTGATTGGTTTACACTTGTCCATTTCAAATTTCCTCAGCAGATCTTTGCAATACTTAGCTTGATTCAAGAAAATTCCATCCTTCAGTTGTTTGACCTGCAAGCCTAGAAAATAGTTCAACTCACCCATCATTGACATTTCAAATTCACTCTTCATGATTTCCACAAAGGTTTCACACAATTCCTCATTGTTTGACCCAAATATGATATCATCTACATAAAACTGTACTAGAATAGTGTCATCCCCTTTCTTCTTGATGAATAAGGTCTTATCTGATGTTCCTCTATCATAGCCTTGTGAGATAAGTGATGGCATTTCATGAAGGTCTTCTTGAATCATGTAAGAAAAAGTGGTGCGGAAGCTATGAAGGTGTGTGAGCAAGATCCTCCTAAGAGTGGTGTTGATCTTGAAGGTGCATGATATGTATGAAGCTAGGGAGGTTCGGCCAACCCAAGGAGAGGTGAAGGAGATGAAGTTTAGAGCCTAGAATTCTAGGGAGAAGCAAAGCTTGGCACAAAATGGCAGCATAACTTTACTCACAATAAACTTGAAAATACAAGGTGTAGGCTCCTCCTTTTATAGGCTAAGGAGGACCATAATGCAACCTTAATGCTAGCCAAATGAAATGTAAATGTGAAGCACATGGGTGCACATGGCACATGGGTGCACAAATGAGCACATGGGGAGGGGTGTGTCTAGTTTTTATGCTCACCCCCTCCATGGGCTTTCTAGACCGGCCTTGGTAAATTTAGAGGTTTTTTTAGAAACTCTAAGTTTACCTAGGTTGGTGTTTTAGGTGCCAAAATTAATTCTAAGAAAATTACAAATAAAGTTCCTATGCTAATTTTGACAAGAAATTAAAGTCTACTCTACACTAGAGTTTATGGCATTTGAACATGTAAAAGAACGTCTTCTTGGATCCTCTTGGCCATAACTCTATGGTTGGCCCAAATCTACCCTTTGGTGGGCTTGCATGTGGGCTTGTGCTTGGGCCTCTTCCATCAATAAGGAAATCACTTAACCTCTCGTACCATTGCCTAGGAGCTTGCTTAAGCCCATGGAGAGCTTTCCTTAGTTTGAACACATGTCCTGGATGCAGATGGTCTTCAAAACCTGGTGGTTGTGAAACAAATACCTCTTCATTTATATAACCATTCAAGAAGGGACTCTTCACATCCATTTGGAATAGCTTGAACCCTTTGATGCAGGAGAAGGCAAGTAGCAATCTAACAGCTTCTAGCCGAGCCACTGGTGCATATGTCTCATCATAGTCTATCCCTTCTTCTTGATTGTACCTTTTAGCTATTAGCCTAGCCTTGTTTCTAGTAATCACTCCATGCTCATCCATCTTGTTTATGAATACCCATTTTGTTCCAATTATATTCATCTTAGGTATTCTAGGAACAAGAGTCCAGACCTCATTAAGAGCAAATTGATTCAGTTCCTCTTGCATGGCTAAAATCCAGTTGCTGTTCTTGAGAGCTTCATTCAGATTCTTGGGTTCCACTTGAGATACAAAGGCCATTGCTTAACAGAAGTTGTTCAAGGATTTCCTAGTTGATACTCCTTTCTCAATGTTCCCAATGACATTATCAAGGGTTAGGTCTCTAGGGGGTTTCCATTCTTTTGGCAAACCTGCAGGCACAGTAGATTCTTGCATAGCATGTGTATCAGCAGTATCAAAATGAATCGATTCATTTTGATTTAAAACAAATTGAAATTCATTACTGTCAAGGTCATCAGCAGCAGTTTTAGATATGCTATGATCAGTTTCATCAAATACAACATGCATTGATTCTTCTACTATGAACAACCTTTTATTGAAGACTCTATATGCATAACCATTCAAAGCATAACCAATGTGCACACCTTCATCAGATTTAGCATCAAACTTACCAAGATTTTCTTTGCCATTATTCAATACAAAGCATTTACACCCAAAAACTCTAAGGTGGCTCACACTAGGTTTTCTGCCCTTATACAATTCATATGGGGTTTTCTTAAGAATAGGTCTTATTAAGGTTCTATTTAACACATAAGCTGCAGTATAGACTGCATCTGCCCAAAAATACTTAGGTAGCTTAGATTCATTTAACATGGTTCTAGCTAGTTCCTCTAATGATCTGTTTTTCCTTTCAACTACACCATTTTGTTGGGGTGTCCTAGGGGCTGAAAAGGTGTGTGATATCCCATGCTTCTCACAGAACCTCTCAAATCTAGCATTCTGAAACTCTCCCCCATGATCACTTCGAATTGATTTAATGCAGAAACCATTTTCATTATGCAGAACCTTAGCTAATGTTTTAAAGGCATGGTAAGCATCATTTTTATGTGCAAGAAATAAAGTCCATGTAAATCTAGAGTAATCATCCACAACAACTAAAGCATACAAATTTCCAGCCAAGCTAGCAACTCTAAATGGTCCAAATAAGTCCATATGTAACACATCTAATGGATTTTTTTTTGTAGAAACAATATCTTTTAAATTGAAAGAGGACCTGATTTGTTTACCTTTCACACAAGCATCACAGAGCCTGTTATCCTGAAACTTAATGTTAGGTAAACCAGAAACTAAATCTTTAGATTTCAGTTTGTTTAAGTGATTAGTGTGTATGTGAGCTAACCTCCTGTGCCACATCCAAGACTCATCACTTCTAGACAGCAAACACATAGCAAGATATAGATGATTCTTTGACATTCTATGGAATCAACTTGAGTTGGAGATAGCTTAGGCACTTTTAATAGAATTGGATCAATGTTCTATGTTTCAAGAACTCACCAAAACTTGCACCAAACACCAAACTCACATGGAGACCCATTTCTTGCCAATTGAACCGATTAAAAGATGTAAAAATGCAAATGAACCGATTAAATTGCATAACAAATGAAATGAACCGATTAAAATGCTTCAAAACTGAAATGCACCGAACAAATCCAAGGAGAAAGAAGATAAACCGATTGAAACATGAAAATAAGCAAGAACACCGAATAGAAAGCAAGAAAGGAACCTAAGACATGTTTAGGAATTCAAATAGGCACGGAAATGGAATGAGAAGATGGAGAAGAAAGAGGACTTATGTGGTTGTAGTTCTTGGTTGATGAACACGCCACTTGAAGTGTGAATGCTCCAAGATAAGTGTGCAATGCCGCCACTTGAGAGAACCAAGGCACTCAAGATGAGACTAGGAAGAGGAGAAGACAAGTTCTCACTACAATCAATCACCAATTTGGGAGAGTTTTGATACTACAAATTCCAAATCTCCATTATGAAGGACCTAAGCCCTCCTTTTATAGGAGCAAGGGCTGGTCATGAAGCTTACAAAGCTTGTACCACAAGCTACCCAAAAGTCTCCTAAGCTAACGCCTATAGTGACTTATGAAGAGTCACCTTGATGAGAATCAAATAAAGGAGGCTTTTATTAATGGAGGAAGAGGACATCCACCCTCACATTTGAAGTTCTTCCTTCTAGTTTTCTCAAGATTAAAAGAAGACATAAAATAAAGATGAGGCCCAAGCCCAAAGCCTAAGCCCAAGCCCAAGAAGGCCAAAGCCCAAAGAGCCCAAGTCCATCCCATGAGGGGCAAGGCCAAGCTTTGAAATACTCTTGTATAGTTTTAGGAGGTGTGGTTATTAAATAAAGGTAAGTGAAAATGTAAAATAAAGTCACATTGTCCATGTGACTTAGGAGAGTGGTGTAGGTGTAGTTTTTGGGAGGTGTCATAGTAGAAAAAGGTCACACCTCCCATGTGACTTGTTTTTGGTGGGAATTTCAATTGAGTTTATTTGAAATTTCCCACCTATTTTTCAGCACCTTAGGCTATAAATAGAGGTGCTTCCTTTGTAAAATTCAGATTGGAATTAATCTAAGAAAACTCTACTCAAATTTTGAGTGATCTTTGGAGAGCTTTTGGAGCCTTCTTCTCTAGTCTTATCTTGATGGATCAATGGAGTCCTCAAGTGGCGGCATCACTCTCATCTAGGAGCATTCCACACTTCTAGTGGCGAGATCATCCATCCTCCTTCCATCTTCATGAGCATTCTCTTCTCCTTCCTTTCTTCTTCTTCAATTGTTCATGTTGCCTTGTGTTCTTGAGTTGTTTAGCTTCGGTTTTTCTATTTTCCAGCACTATGTTCTGTTTTTGTTTTTAATTTCTGTTTTGGTTCGGTTCATTTGATCAATTGTTCAATTCTGTTCGGTCAATTCCAGTTTTAATCTCTTTGTTGATTCAATTTGACAATATTTGGTTCATCCAAATGAGTTTGGGATTTGGTACTAGTTTTTGGTGAGTTCTTGTCTTAGAACAATGATCCAACTCTAAGAAAAAGTGTCTCTATAATGTCCAGCTCAAGGTGATTCCTAAGAATGTCAAGAATCATTCTCTATATGGCTAGTGGAATCACATCATGTGGTATCATGAGTCTTAGGTTCTTCTTGCTTAATTGTTGAGTTGTGTGCACTTTAATTTCAAGAGCTCTTTAATTTTCTTGCAATTTAAATTTCTGTTTTAGGAATTAATTGAGTTTTCTTGTTGTTTTTCTTTTATACCAAGTGTTTGTGAAAAGGTTTATGGCACTCATTCTTCTTATGAGTATGGTTGCTCTTTTGGAATGGCATTATCCTTCCTAGAGTTTACCTTAAGCTTCCTTTCACTTGTTAAAATTTGTGATGTGTCTTTTAATTTTGTAATCATGTCAAGTTTTGTCTTAGTCATGTTATTCCATAATCGTCATTACTTCTAGTAGTACTTTTCTTGTTTTGATTGTTTCTTGCTTTAGTGTCTATAATTTTCTGAATTGATATTGATCATTTGTCCATTTTCTTTTTAGAATTGAGTTCATACTTGTATTCTAGACCTATACAAGTTCCAATACATCATTTTCTATTATGCCTTTGCTAGTTCATAATCCTGTTTTTTATTCCTATTAGGATTCCTCTGTTTCTGAAAAAAGTGCTTACTGTTTTTTCCTTATTACAATTGATTTACTTACTGGAAAATTCTGAAATTCTGGATTTTAGATATTCAAAGTGTTAGAAAAGAATAGAAAAAAGAATCATTCAAAAATACGAAGTACACAAAAAATGATAAATAAAATAAAAAAAGTGTACAATTCTGCCGAAAAAAATACGGTAATCTGGCAGCGATTTTGAAAACTTTATTTCTCTCAATTGGCTTACTATTTTTAATTGATTCCAGTGCCATTATTGAGTTAACATCTTGAAGTTTCTGTGGTTTAAATTTCATAATCCATTTCGCTCTACATCATTCCAGTTAAATCAGTGAATATCAAGCACAGTTTGCATTTTAAAAAAAAAAGTTTCCAGTAGCTAATTTTTTGTTTTCTTCATCTACTCTAGTGCTTTTCCTTAAGTATTCTTTTGTGTGCCTACATTTCTCATTGAGTTCTTTATTTTCTTGATTGTCTTTCATTCTTACTCTTTGAGTTTGTCTTACATATAGTATTCCTTTTGCAATTACCTTTCCTTGCTTATACCTTTTCTTGTTTGTCTTTATTGTTTCATTGGTTTTGTGGTGGTTGCTTTTGAGATTGGTGTGCTTGCTTTGACATATTTCATTTGAGGATTCCAAGACCTCAAGATCAGATTGGTGCAAGAACATTATTTCTTTGAGAGCGATCTCTTTTTTCAGCCTCATTTCACTTCGGCAGTTTCATTGCCAAGCTCACTGTTTTTGCTAATTTTGTTTCTTAACTTGTTTGCTGTTTTTGTGTTGCAAAATGGCTGGCTATTCAAGTGGTGCATCTTACAAACAGCATTCTCCTTCCAAAGCTTCAGTCCTTGGTGAAGAAGAACATAGAAGAAGGAGGCATCACCATCATTCTCATGAAGAGAGCTATAACCGTGACCAAAGATATCACCAAGTGTTCAACATTGCTTGTAAAAAAGTCCCTAGTTTTAATGGTGATAGTGATCCTAATGTGTATTTAGATTGGGAGACTAAGGTTGACCATTATTTTCATGTGTATAGGGTCCAAGATGACGATAAACTTAGGATAGTTTCTTCATCCTTTTTGGGCTATGCCAAAGAATGGTGGCATAAAATTGTAATGGACATTATATATCGCAAGAAACCTCCCGTTGTTTCTTGGAATGCTTTGAAAGAGTGTATGCGCGCGAGGTTTGTTACTCCTTCTAGGAAGGAACACTTGTTGAAGTTCCAAAGGTTTCCTCAAGGACATAGGATGGTAGATGAATACTTTAAAGATTTTGAAACAACTTTGACTAAAATGAATATGCATGCTAATGAAGAGTCAAAGATTAAATGGTTTGTACGTGGTTTGAAAAGAGATATTAGAGAAATTGTAGAATTAAATGAGTACTCTTCTTTAAAGAAAGTGTTTCACCAAGCCATCAAGGTAGAATCCTATCTTTTGAAAACAACTTTCAAAAATACTCATGATTATGATTTCTACAACTCTTATAGGAAGGATGCCAACAAAATGTCTACTCAAAATTGTCCTTCCAATTTTTCCAAACAAACCATGTTTCCAAAGAAAGTTTCTACTACAAATCCTTCTAATCCTAAGTCACCTACCCAACCTTCAAATATCAAATGTTTTAAATGTTTAGGTTTTGGGCACATAGCTCTTCATTGTCCACAAAAGCAAATCTTAAAGATCAACAAGGTAAAACAAGACCTAACTCACCCACCTACCACAAGTAAACAAGAAAAAGACAAAGAAGGCCAAGTTGACATGGATCTAATCCTTTCACCTCCAAGGTGTTTTCCTTCCTTATCTTTTTCCTTACCCAAGGTTCCTATTTCACCACCATCTTGGTTAAAAACTGTTAGGGATAATTTGTTCATTCCTCCTAATGGTTGTCACCATTTAAGAGGTCTTTTTCCAAAACATCACATCATTCCCAAACAAATTTTTCCAACTTGGTCGATTTATAGAACCTCCTTTTCTGAAATCCCATTATTTACAAATGCTAAGTCATGTTTACATTTTTCTTCCACTTTTAATTGTAAAACTAAACTGACTTTGTTATATGCAGGGATTCAGAATTCGTGGACGAATTCTCTCCAACTCGAGGAGTATGATGAGAATCAAATAAAGGAGGCTTTTATTAATGGAGGAAGAGGACATCCACCCTCACATTTAAAGTTCTTCCTTCTAGTCTTCTCAAGATTAAAAGAAGACATAAAATAAAGATGAGGCCCAAGCCCAAAGCCCAAGCCCAAGCCCAAGAAGGCCAAAGCCCAAAGAGCCCAAGTCCATCCCATGAGGGGCAAGGCCAAGCTTTGAAATACTCTTGTATAGTTTTAGGAGGTGTGGTTATTAAATAAAGGTAAGTGAAAATGTAAAATAAAGTCACATTGTCCATGTGACTTAGGAGAGTGGTGTAGGTGTAGTTTTTGGGAGGTGTCATAGTAGAAAAAGGTCACACCTCCCATGTGACTTGTTTTTGGTGGGAATTTCAATTGAGTTTATTTGAAATTTCCCACCTATTTTTCAGCACCTTAGGCTATAAATAGAGGTGCTTCCTTTGTAAAATTCAGATTGGAATTAATCTAAGAAAACTCTACTCAAATTTTGAGTGATCTTTGGAGAGCTTTTGGAGCCTTCTTCTCTAGTCTTATCTTGATGGATCAATGGAGTCCTCAAGTGGCGGCATCACTCTCATCTAGGAGCATTCCACACTTCTAGTGGCGAGATCATCCATCCTCCTTCCATCTTCATGAGCATTCTCTTCTCCTTCCTTTCTTCTTCTTCAATTGTTCATGTTGCCTTGTGTTCTTGAGTTGTTTAGCTTCGGTTTTTCTATTTTCCAGCACTATGTTCTGTTTTTGTTTTTAATTTCTGTTTTGGTTCGGTTCATTTGATCAATTGTTCAATTCTGTTCGGTCAATTCCAGTTTTAATCTCTTTGTTGATTCAATTTGACAATATTTGGTTCATCCAAATGAGTTTGGGATTTGGTACTAGTTTTTGGTGAGTTCTTGTCTTAGAACAATGATCCAACTCTAAGAAAAAGTGTCTCTATAATGTCCAGCTCAAGGTGATTCCTAAGAATGTCAAGAATCATTCTCTATATGGCTAGTGGAATCACATCACACCTTATAGAAAATTCTAAACTAAAGCCTAAAGATGCTTTACAAAAGAGGTATCTATGGTTTTCCTCTAAGCACCTTCCTAAAGACTATTCTATATTATTTACAATTTTATACAAAAGAAACGATAAAGAGAGATATTTAAATGAAGCCTATTCTTGAAAGCTTGTAGACTTCTTTGGCTTTAGGCTTGATCCTTTCTTTATTTTATGTCTTCTTTTAATTTTGAGAAGACTTGAAGGAAGAACTTCAAATGTGTAGGTGAATGACCTCTTCCTTCAATAATAAAAGCCTCCTTTATTTGATTCTCATCAGCCTGTTATCCTGAAACTTAATGTTAGGTAAACCAGAAACTAAATCTTTAGATTTCAGTTTGTTTAAGTGATTAGTGTGTATGTGAGCTAACCTCCTGTGCCACATCCAAGACTCATCACTTCTAGACAGCAAACACTCATTTGAAGAGTTAGTTTCCATGATATTCAACAGATATATGTTATTCACTCTCTTACCAGTAAACAGTACTTTACCAGATGAATCACTTGAGATTGTGCAGCCATTTGACTTAAAATTCACCTTGTATCCTTTGTCACAAAGCTGACTTATGCTGAGAAGGCTATGCTTGAGTCCTTCTACATAAAGCACATTCTCAATAGTGGTTGAATTCCCTGTTCCAACAGTGCCTCTGCCCAAAATCCTTCCTCGGTTATTATCATCATAGGTTACATGTCCCTCTGCTTTGAGCTTCAAGCTAGTGAATTTTGTAAGATCTCCAATCATATGCTTGGAGCAGCCACTATCCAAGTACCACTGATTCTTCTTGTTGCTCATCTGCAAAACAGAGTAAAAATGATACAAATGGTACCCTTTTCAGTATAGGGTCCAACACAGATTAAAACCTTCTCTTTGGTAGCCATTTTGCTAAATTCTTAGGAACAAGATGTTTTCTAGCAATGCATGACTTGGAGGATGGCTGCTCCAAGATTAGTGTGCTGCCGCCACTTGAGGACACCATGGATCCATCAAGATAAGACTAGAGAAGAAGGCTCAAAAGCTCTCCAATGCTCACTCAAAAAGTGAGTATAGTTTCTTTACTCTAAATTCCAATCTGAAAAATACAAAGGAAGCACCTATATTTATAGCCTAAGGTGCTGAAATGCAAGCTACACAAATTCAAAAACTCCCTCCTAAAAACTTCTAGAATCGGTGCCTAAAACAAAGCATGAGGAAGGTGTGACCTCTTCCTTCACTTTGGCACCTCCTTTTCTACTTCTACACCTATCTACTAACGCACCCCCCTCCTAAAGCTCCTAACTAAAGCCTAAAAGATGCTTTAACAATAGAGGTTTCTAATGTTTCCCTCTAAGCACCTTCAACCAAAGAAATTACAAAAAGAGTGAAAAGACGTCCCCTAGCTCCTAAAGCTTTGAACATGCTTCTTGTAAGCCTTTGAGGTGGGCTTTGACCTCCATAGGCGTCCTCCTCTTGAGCCTCTACCTCTTCTTGAACTAGTTGATTGGCCTCCATGTCCTCTTGAGTTTGATCTCCATCATACTCCCTGAGTTGGAGAGAATTCGACCACAAATTCTGGAGACCTACAGAAAAAGGAGTTAGATCGCTGACATTAAAAGTACGACTACCTAAGAATGTATCAGGCAAATCTAACTCATAAGCATTGTCATTAATCCTCTTGAGGATTTGGAAAGGTCCATCCCCTCGAGGCATAAGTTTGGACTTCCTTTGAGTAGGAAAACGATCCTTTCTCAAGTGAAGCCAAACCCAATCTCCCTCATCAAACAACAATGCTTTTCTCCTTTTATTGGCAAGTTCAGCATACTTGCCAACTTTCTTCTCAATTCTCTTCTTGATGTCTTTATGCAAATTTTTCACAAAAGAAGCTTTTTCATCCCCATCTTTGCACAAGACATCTCCAAGAAGAGGAATAGGAAGAAGATCAAGAGGTGTTAAAGGGTTAAACCCATAGACAACCTCAAAAGGAGAATGGGAGGTGGTGGAATTTACTACACGATTATATGCAAACTCAACATGGGGTAGTAAATTCTCCCACACTCTAGGATTCCCCGAAATAAAACATCTCAATAGTTGTCCCAAGGTTCTATTCACCACCTCGGTTTGACCATCAGTTTGTGGGTGGCAAGTGGTAGAAAATAAAAGCTTAGTTCCAAGCTTGCCCTACAAGGTCTTCCAAAAGTGACTCAAGAACTTGGGATCTCTATCGGACACTATAGATCTTGGGATCCCATGCAAGCGAACCACTTCTTGGAAGAAGAGGTTTGCAATGTGGCATGCATAATCCACTTTGTGGCAAGGAATAAAGTGAGCCATCTTTGAAAAACGATCCACTACCACAAAAATGGAGTCCTTTCCCTTTGATGTCTTGGGTAATCCTAAAATGAAATCCATAGATATATCTACCCAAGGCATTGAAGGGATATGAAGAGGAGTATATAAACCATGGGGATGCATCTTAGACTTAGCTTTGCGGCAAGCTATGCATTTATCACACAAACTATGAACATGTTTATGCATATGAGGCCAAAAGAAATGTTCATGCAACACATCCAAAGTTTTAGCAACCCCAAAATGTCCCATTAATCCCCCCTCATGAGCTTCTCTAACAAGAGATAATCTAATAGAGCTTTGAGGAACACAAAGACGTTTTCCTTTAAAAAGAAAGCCATCTTGTATAAAAAAATCTTTGTGTCCTCCCTTAAGACACTCTTGAAAGATGAGAGAAAAATCAAGGTCATCAAGATAAAGGTCCTTAATGTGATCAAAACCAAGATATTGAGAGCTTAAAAGATTTAGCAAAGTGTATCTTCTAGAAAGAGCATCTGCCACAATATTTACTTTGCCTTGCTTGTGTTTGATCACATAAGGAAATTGCTCAATAAATTCCACCCACTTAGCATGCCTCTTGTTAAGTTTGTTTTGGATTTTCAAATACTTAAGAGATTCATGATCACTATGTATCACAAACTCTTTGGGAAAAAGATAGTGTTGCCAAGTAAACAAAGCCCTAACAAGTGCATATAATTCTTTATCATAAGTGGAATAATTGAGATGACTTCCCTTCAATTTCTCACTAAAATAGGCTATGGGGTGGGCCTCTTGAAGGAGAACAGCCCCAATACCTATGCTTGAAGCATCACACTCAATCTCAAATGTCTTAGTGAAATTAGGAAAGGCCAAGATGGGAGCATTAGTCAATTTTTCTTTCAAAGTTTCAAAAGCTTTTTGTTGTGCTTCTCCCCATTGAAAGACCACATCCTTTTTCACTATGTCATTGAGTGGAGCGGCAATGGTACCAAAGTTTGGGACAAATCTTTTATAGAAAGAAGCAAGTCCATGAAAACTTCGGACCTCATTTAAAGATTTCGGCGTAGACCAATTTTGAATGGCCATCACCTTTGTTTTGTCCACATGGACCCCTTTGCAACTCACAACAAACCCTAGGAATTCTATATGATCAAGAGCAAACATACATTTAGCAATATTAGCATACAAATGTTCCTTCCTAAGGGTTTCTAAAACTTGCCTAACATGCAACCTATGTTCATCCAAAGATAAGCAATAAATGAGAATGTCATCAAAGTAAACAACAACAAACTTACCAATGAATGGTCTAAGAACATGATGCATGAGGCGCATGAAGGTACTTGGTGCATTAGTTAGACCAAAGGGCATAACTAACCACTCATATAAACCAAAGTTGGTCTTAAAAGCCGTCTTCCATTCATCACCCGGTTTGATACGGATTTGATTGTAGCCGCTTTTAAGATCAATCTTTGAAAAGATTTTTGAACCATGTAATTCATCCAAAAATCATCTAGTCTAGGTATGGGATGCCTATACTTAATTGTGATGTTATTGATGGCCCTACAATCCGAACACATTCGCCATGTGCCATCCTTTTTTGGCACTAAGATGATAGGCATAGCACAAGGACTCATGCTATCTTGAACCCACCCTTTCTCAATCAAAGCATCAACTTGTTGGCGAATTTCCTTGGTTTCACTTGGATTGGTCCTATATGCTGGACGGTTTGGTAAAGAAGAGCCCGTTATCAAATCAATTTGGTGTTCAATCCCTCTCAAAGGTGGAAGTCCATTTGGAGGATCTTGAAACACATCTTGAAACTCTTCTACCAAATTTTCCAAGTAATGAGGACTATCAACAAGTGCTTCTACCTTAAGAGTTCTAGGGATGGCTAAAAAAAGAGGATGATGAGCCACTATTTCCCTTTCAATCTCACGCCTAGACACAAGGAGTGTAGGATTAGAACTCTTATCTTTTTTATCTTTTTTATCTTTTTTATCTTTTTTATCCTTTTCACTCTCTCTCTTTTTCTTCATGATAACTTGGTCCTCATGGACTTCTCTTGGAGAGAGAGATTTTAAAGTAACCTTGTGACCATGGAATTCAAAAGAGAGTTTGTTGGTAAAGCCATCATGTAAAACTTTTCGATCAAATTGCCAAGGCCTTCCCAAAAGAACATGAGTGGCTTCCATGGGCACAACATCACATAATACCTCATCTTTGTATTTTCCAATTGAGAAATGGATGAAGACTTGTTTATTAACAACTATTTCTCCTATCTCACTAAGCCATTGTAAGTTGTAGGGCTTTGTATGAGAGATAGTAGGCAATCCAAGCTTATCTACTACTCTTGTACTAGCCACATTTTCACAACTACCCCCATCCACTATCAAAGAGCAAATTTTGTTTTGAATAAGACATCTTGTATGGAAAATATTTTCCCTTTGACTTTCATCAAAAGGTTGTGAAACTTGTCCAAGAAGTCTTCTCACAACTAACAAATCCCCTTCAAGTGGACATTCGCTTTCTTCCTCACTAGATGCATGAGAATGCAATGAATGCTTAGGAGAATCCGAATCATGTTCACTAACTACAATGCCCTCATGCATGTACATACTTCGTTTAGAAGGACAATTTGCAGCTATATGACCATAACCCATACATTTAAAGCATTTAGTATTAGACGTTCTAGTGGGAGATTTAGGCCTAGAAGTAGATGGCTTAGTTTCCTTGGGTTTGAAAGAAGAGTCTTTGGAAGGAAATTTAGAAAAAGAATTTTTGTTTCTCCAAGACTTGGAGTAGTATCCATCATTGGAAGCATTTTTGAAAGAGTTTTTCTTAGCAAGTTGGGTTTCCACCTTCATTGTAAGATGAACTAAAGAGCCCAATGATGAATACTCTTGTAACTCAACAATGTTTTGAATATCCTTCCTAAGACCACTCACAAACCTAGCAATCATAGCTTCCTCACTTTCTTCTAATTCAATTTTAAGCACAAGCGTCTCTAGCTCCTTGTAATATTCATCCACATTTAGCGTGCCTTGTTGAAACCGTTGGAGTCTCAACATGAGGTCTTTCCTAAAATGTGGGGGCACAAACCTAGCGTGCATATGATCCTTTAAAGAGTTCCAAGAGTCCACGGGAGGACCCTTGTGATAGATAATGTCCTTTACAATTCCATGCCACCAATTCATGGCATAATCACTAAACTCTAAGGTGGCTAGCTTAAGCTTATGCTCATCTTGGATCTCAAATATTTGTTCACACTTAGCCTCCCAATCTAAATATACATTAGGATCACTAGAACCATTAAAACAAGGAAGCTTGACCGAAGGAAGCCTAGACTTTGCATCTTGATAGAAGCCATTGTCGTAGTGATGTCTTTCCCCTTGATGATGATGTCGTTGTCCATGAAATTGGGGTGGAGTTCTCCTTCTCCTATGCTCTTCTTCACCGCCAAAATCATTTGAAGAGGCTCTTGTTGAAGGTCTATGTGAATGATGCTCATCATGGATTGAAGGAGATGGTCTAGCTTGTTGCACCTCCATCTTTTGCATTTTCTCTTCCAAGCGTCTAATGGTTCTTTGTGCTTCATGTAATTCACCAAGGATTGAAGCTTTGGAAGGAGAATTCTGCTTGTAGGATGCATCACTTGAAAAGCCAGCCATTTGTAATTCAAAAACAGCAAACACACAAAAACAGTAAACAAGTCAAGAAACAAAAAATTAGCAAAAACAGTGAGTGTTTTAAGCAAAAATGCCGAAGTGAATTTAGGCAGAAAAAATTAGGTCACTCTCAAAGAAATAATGTCCTTGCACCAATCTGATCTTGAGGCCTTGGAATCCTCAAATGAAAGATGTCAAAGCAAGCACACCAATCTCAAAGTCAACCACCACAAAACCAATGAAACAATAAAGACAAACAAGAAAAGGTATAAGCAAAGAAAGGCTAGAACAAAAGGAAAACTAGATGTTTGACAAACTCAAAGATTAATGAACAAAAGACAAGCAAGAAAATTAAAGAACTCAATGAGAAAGTAGGCACTCAAAAGAATACTTAAAGAAAAGCACTAGAGTAGATGAAGAAAACAAAAATTAGCTATTGGAAATTTTTTTTTTATGCAAACTGTATTTGATTTTCACTGATTTAACTGGAATGATTTAGACCGAACTGGAGTATGAAAATTTAACCACAGAAACTTCAAGATGTTAAATCAATAATGGCACTGGAATCACTTAAAAACAGTAAGCCAATTAATTGAGATAAAGTTTTCAAAATTGCTGCCGGATTACCGTATTTTTTTTGGCAGTAATGTACACTTTTTGTATTTTATTTATCATTTTTTGTGTACTTTGAATTTTTGAATAATTCTTTTTTCTACTCTTTTCTAACACTTTGAAGATCACAAATCCAGAATTTCAGAATTTTCCAGTAAGTAAATCAATTGTAATAAGGAAAAACAGTAAGCACGTTTTCAGAAACAGAGAAATCGTAAGAGGAAAGAAAAACAGAATTATGAACTAGCAAAGACATAATGGAAAAAGATGTATAGGAACTTGTATAGGTCTAGAATACAAGCATGAACTGAAACTAAAACAGAAAATGCACAAAGGATCAATATATCAAACTCAGAAAATTATATGACACTAAAGCAAGAAACAACAAAAGCAATAAAAGTACTACTAGAAGTGATGACAATTATGGAAAAACAAGACTAAGACAAAACTTAAATGGATTCAAAAAGGAAAATACTCAAACACTTGATAGGCAAAAGAATTAAAACAACAAGCAAACTCAAATAAGCCTAAAACAGAAACTTAAATTGCAAGAAATTAAAAGAGCTCTTGAAAAAAAAAATGCAACACAACTCAACAATTAAACAAGAACACACCTAAACTCTTGATACCACATGATGTGATTCCAATAGCCACATAGAGAAAGATTCTTGACCTTCTTAGGAATCAACTTGAGTTGGACAATAGTTAGGCACTTTTTCTTAGAATTGGATCAATGTTCTAATTCAAGAACTCCCCAAAACTAGCACCAAATCCAAACTCATATGGAAGTTCCAATTATGATCAGATTGAACCGAATAGAATGGAGCAAAAGATAAGCAAACTGAATTAGAAGTGCTGGAGATTAAACACACCGAACCAATTCAAACAAAGGAAGAATAGGTTGCTGGAAAATGGAAATAGCCGAACCAAAAAAAGGCAAGAACAATTAAGTTAGACATGAAAATGAAGAAGACACAAAGCTTGAGAATAGAAAACTTATGGAGATGGAAGTGTAGGTGATTGATCACGCCACTTGGAGGATGGCTGCTCCAAGATTAGTGTGCTGCCGCCACTTGAGGACACCATGGATCCATCAAGATAAGACTAGAGAAGAAGGCTCAAAAGCTCTCCAATGCTCACTCAAAAAGTGAGTATAGTTTCTTTACACTAAATTCCAATCTGAAAAATACAAAGGAAACACCTATATTTATAGCCTAAGGTGCTGAAATGCAAGCTACACAAATTCAAAAACTCCCTCCTAAAAACTTCTAGAATCGGTGCCTAAAACAAAGCATGAGGAAGGTGTGACCTCTTCCTTCACTTTGGCACCTCCTTTTCTATTTCTACACCTATCTACTAATGCACCCCCCTCCTAAAGCTCCTAACTAAAGCCTAAAAGATGCTTTAACAATAGAGGTTTCTAATGTTTCCCTCTAAGCACCTTCAACCAAAGAAATTACAAAAAGAGTGAAAAAGACGTCCCCTAGCTCCTAAAGCTTTGAACATGCTTCTTGTAAGCCTTTAAGGTGGGCTTTGACCTCCATGGGCGTCCTCCTCTTGAGCCTCTACCTCTTCTTGAACTAGTTGATTGGCCTCCATGTCCTCTTGAGCTTGATCTCCATCATAGAGGTATGACCAGATTTCATGCAGTAAAAATAGGTTACATGAGATGCATTTTTGCCACGGTTAAAAGCTGAAAAACCTGATTTTGCTGGAACAAAAAAACTTGAAAGCTTTTTGACATTGGTTACATTTCCAGGGGTATAACCAAGTCCATTTTTATTGAAAACAGCATTCTGTGAGCCAAGAAGAGACTCAAGGTTCTCTCTTCCCTTGGTGAAATTGGAAAGGGTTTTTAGCAAATACTCCACTTGTTTTTCCAATTTTTTGCAGTTTTCACAGGTTTTAATAGAGGCATGCAAGCATGTTAGTTCAAGACTTACCAAATCTGTTTTGGCCTTATGCAATTCTTCCTCAAGTGTTTTTACTTTAGGTGCAAGCACATTATTTACCTTTTGCAACTTATTGCATATTACAGCTACCCTATTTGCTTCATCATGTGTTTCCTTGAAAGCAGCAAGCAATTGATCATAGTTATCAGAATCCACAGAAAATTCACTTACTGAATCAGAGATTGACTCCTCATCCTTCATCATGAAGCACATATTGTTTTCCTCATTCTCAGTTGAAGAGCTGCTGGTTGAAGATACTTCATTTTCTTCCCATGAGATGTAAGCTCTTCTTCCCTTGCTTCTTTCAACTTTCTTGCTAGCAGATTTGTCCTTTGCTTGATTGCCTGGACAATCTGTTTTGATGTGCCCTGTTTTACCACAACCAAAGCAAGTATATTTAGAGGAATTTGAATCATTGGGTTTAGGATACCTTCTTTTCTGCTGGTTCCTATCTCTGCTTTTCTTCTTCGGGAATTTGCTGAATCTTTTTGTAAGAAGACTAATTGTTTCATCCTCTTCAGCATCTTCTTTTTCCTCCTTGGTCTCATTCTGTTCACTTGCTTTCAGTGCAAGACCTTTGGGTTTTCTCTCTGCTGTTTCCTGCTCTTTGAGTCTCTTGAGCTCTAACTCATGTTCCATTAGCTTTCCAAATAGTGCAGCAGTTCCCAGCTTTGACAGATCACGGCTTTCAGATATGGCAGTAACCTTTGGTTGCCAGCTTCTGTCGAGGCACTTCAATATCTTTATGTTGAGTTCCTCTCTGTCAAATTCTTTTCCCAAACCAGTAAGGTGATTCACAATATGAGTGAACCTTTTTTGCACATCAGCAATGCTCTCCTCGGGTTGCATTTTAAACAATTCATATTCTTGAATGAGAGAATGTTTTCTTGACCTCTTCACATCTTCAGTACCCTCATGAGTGACTTCTAAGACTTCCCACATCTCCTTAGCTAACTTACATTGGGATATCCTGAAGAACTCATCCATTGTTAATGCAAAGGTTATGATGTTCTTGACCACAAGATCATGTTGAGCCTTCCTCCTTTCGGTCTCATTCCATTCAGATATTGGCTTTACCACTTCTTCATCCTTGACAACCTGCATTGGCACATAGGGTCCATGGACCATAGCTTCCCAAATTAATGCATCAATAGATTCCATGAAAATTCGCATTCTAATTTTCCAAAATGCATAATTCATTCCATTGAACATAGGTGGTCTATTAACAGCAAATCCCTCAGCAAAAAGCACTTTAAACTCAGACATTATTGCAAACAAACTTGATTAAAATACAAGTCCTAGCTCTTGATACCAATTGTTGGGTTTAATAGTGCCAAAAAGTTCAAGAGGGGGGGTGAATTGACCTTTTAAAAGTTTCTCGCAGAATCAGTATTTATCACAGTGTACAGAAAATAAATCGATTTATTTGAAATTGAACAGATTTATTTTGGCACTGTTTGTTTTTTAAAAACGTTTATACAGTCAAGTCTATCACAAGATTATGTAGATTAATTTGGAAGATACACACACACTGATATAATGAAGAAAAACAGTGAATCACAAAACAGCAAGCTTCAATTTTAAGCAATTGATTAAGGTTCAATTAATAGCTTTGACAATTACTTGAGTAACCTATCACAATCAATCTAGTCCAGTGACTTTTAATAGATTATGTGTTCTTTTCAGAATCAAACAGTTTTTCCAGAA
The DNA here is from genome assembly GCF_000499845.2 of Phaseolus vulgaris. Taxonomy (NCBI): domain Eukaryota; kingdom Viridiplantae; phylum Streptophyta; class Magnoliopsida; order Fabales; family Fabaceae; genus Phaseolus; species Phaseolus vulgaris. The sequence goes on along the minus strand of NC_023756.2, from coordinate 21,941,975 downwards.
ACTAAGAACAGTATGTAACAATTGTTAAATGGTTTTAAATTTGGTATCTAATTAGCAACCAAAGTTTTTGCTACCAAATTTAGAAACTAATTTAACAATAATAGAAACTAATTTAGAAACCATTTTTTTTTTAGTTTTTAAAATGGTCTCTAATTTAGTTACTATAACAACTAATTATTTCTGGTATCTAAAATTGGTTTCTATTTCATGTAAAACGTTTTACAAAATCATCAAATACAAACTACTAATTTATAGATAATAAATATATTGAGAGAGTTACATTAACCCTAATTACTAAGAAATTCATTGTATAAAACCCTATGAGGATTATAAACTCAAAAGAATAATAGAAAAAAAAATGATTAAAAGAAATAAGACTTAAGCATAAGCAACAAAATGAGGAAAGGACCATTTATTGCTGAGTCAATAATGGACCACACAATTATTTAACAGCATAAAGATTAGTGCATTACTATTGTGGTGGTCCATCATATTTTTTATGTCTTATCTCTAACGATCTCAATCTTCAATATTCTTGTGAGCATTCTTGGTTTTCCTCTGTCTTGCACATATTTCAGAATGAAATTGCCATCAATTATTAATTAATTAGTTAATTAATTTTTCTGCTAATTAAACACACATAAGAGAATATTTTACTTTGTTTACTTACATGCATGGAGGGGACCCTAATTAGAGTTTTGTTGTATTGAAATTCGTGTCCAAAGAAGATAAAAAGGAAAAAAGAACCAATGGGGCAAGCTCTAGAGGTATCAGCATTACTATAAAAAACAAACTAAGTCATTGTTCTACTTTTCTAGATATTAATTAGATGGAAATTAATAAAAAGAATTATGGAATCAAAGTTTTAGTTGATGTAATCAAAGTTTATTATTACAAAGTGGACTTTAAGTCTAACTCAACCCCATAAAACCGGCTCATAGGGTTGAGGTTTGCACCCACTTATATACTATGAAAGGCTCTAATCTCTAGTCGATGTGGGATCTCCAACACACCCCCCTCACGCCGATACTGCCAACTCGTGCGTGGGACTATATATTATGGGTGGTCTGATAGCGGCCCGATAGCGGGTGGCACGATAGGCCCAACACAAATACTCGCTAGGATAGGCTCGAAATGGCTCTGATACCATATTACGAAGTGGACTTTAAGCCTAACTCAACCCCATAAAACCAGCTCAATGGGGTGAGGTTTACACCCACTTATATACTATGAAAGGCTCTAATCTCTAGTCGATGTGGGATCTCCAACATTTATTAGTGTGTATTAAAAAAATAAAATGAACAAATTAATTTTCAAAGTTTATGGTGAAGTATTTACATAAATTCCTAGACGCACAATAAAACAAAATGTATTGTATGACTTAATGAAGATTAGATAGTAAATGAAGATAAGACAAAATCTAGAAGATATAAATACTAGAAGTAGAAGTAGATGCAATGTATACAACACCATCATTAATGTATCAAGAAAAATGGGCAACACCATCAATTAACAAATGATTGATATACTTTTACATACCTTATTTTGTTTAGGTATAACATAATGTCTGTTATATGTTTGTGTTTGAGTTTTTAATTTGACCCATGAAAATGTCATTTCATCGAAGGCAACTTGATTTCATGGACAATATAGAAGCAAAAGATTATAACATTGTCAACTACTAAACAAAGTTTATATCAACACTTAGTTGTTGTTATCAACTACACTTTTAATGCTTTCTAGAACTCCATGTCTTACACCAACAAGATGAACTCAAATTTCTTCTGCACTACTAAAGACGACCCAATTCATATTAATATTGAATACTTTTGTTGATGTTAATGACCTTGGTTCCAGAGGTCTCGTTCTTATACCAACCCTAGCTCGGTGCAACATACAAGGTTTCTTCTCTAAGGCTCTGTTTGCTTCAAAGGCTCTACTGTTGAAGAAGAAGAATATGAGACTATGATTTGGATTAAGGGATGTGCATGAAAGGGGTGAGAGTGGATCACTGTGAACAATGATTTCTCCCATCCCCCTCAAATGTAAAGATTGGAGGGGAAAGTCATGTAGGATGGTGGTATTTTCCCGTCTTGCCTTTATTTTTGGCTTTGCATGGAACAAGTTTAGGGACCAGATTTAGGTCTTGGTGATTTTGAGCCGTTGGGTGAGAGGGAGTAGTGACGATTTGAGGTATGAGAAGGAAACATTCTAACTAATTGGATTGTTAAAAAAAGTTGTATTTATTATTAATAACTAACATAATAATATATTAGGTTGGGATGACACAACAATGGCTAAAAGGAAGGGTTATTATAAAATAGATGTGTCATTCATGCAATAATATATATAGTAATACCTTTTGTTTCTATTATTTTTCCATCATATTATATGATATTTCATACTTTGTTCTATATATTTTCTCTTCTTTTATAAATATTTTTTTTGTAAATTCACTTTACATATAACATTTTTTATTATAAAATGTTCTCTAAAATATCTACATGGTTTGTATCTACATACAATCTAAATCAATGAATACAAAAAAACTTTCAAAATTTATAAATAAATATAATAATTAGATAATATTATTTTTATGATTCTATCCATGTTTCAATAATGTCAAGTAACTCGTATTTTTTTTAAAATAATTATTCAACGGTATCGAAATAAATTATTCAATGGTACCAAAATAAATTATTCAATAGTGTTAAAAATAATTTACAATATTTTAATTAACTCAAATCTACACAAAAATATCTCATATTTTATTATTTAAATATTTTTAAATATAAGGGTAAATTTGTAAACTTACATTTTACACATTGAAAAAAAAATTAAAAAATCCCTCACAACCATCATACCACTCACAAATTTCAATAAAATTTTCTCAAAAATTCTCTCTAACATATCCAAATCCAAACACACTCACTTTATTCACACTTTCTTCTCAAATCCTCACACATCCACCGCCTTAAATCCTCACACATCACCTCCCCAATCCAAACACAATGTAAAAGTCAAATTGTCTTTTTGGCCCTAATAAAGAGGTGCAGAGGCATGCATGAGTTATAAGGAAAAGAGACATCATATCCAAGCTTTTTATGACACTCTAATAGTGAACCAAGTAGCCTTATCAAGGAACATGTCCCTACAGAGTTGGACTTAAAAGGTTTCTATCACCTCACCAACACCTCAATTAAGACATTCTCTCTCCTTTTTCAAAGGGTTGAGGTAATTTAGGATTAATAAGAGGAGATTGCTTTCCAGAAGAAAGAGTTTAAAGCTCATTTGGAAGCTGACACTAAGGTAGTAGCAGAACATAAAGCTAAACTTGATGTTGAAGTAAAGATTAAAGAAAATATTAATGCAAAAGCCTTTGTCAAAGAATTTGTTGAGACTAAAAACACTCATAACAATTCATCCATAATTTAATTTTTTGAGTTACAAGGTAATGGTCCCTTGTCCCCCTTGCCCATCATCGTTATTGATTTAATCACACAGTTTGCTACAATTGACATGGTCCAATCCATGTTCAATGATTTTGAGGAACACTAGACTCAAAATATTACTCATGAAAAAATAGGCTAACAAGTCAACCCGTTATGTCTTTGGTCCGTTAGTTTAAAGAGTTGGGCGGGACAGAACATGGAGAAATGACGGGTTAAAAACACCAACCCTAACCTGTGGCGAATTGACAGCTCGTCCCACAAGACAAGTCTCACTTTATCACCCCTATTGTTGCATATTATATATATATATATATATATATATATATATATATTAGTATTTCAAAATATTATAATTTAACATATAATCCTACTAGTATTTAAAAGACAAGCTACTACTTATACTAACATTTCACATATTACCACATAATCCATATTATCTAAAGTTAATATAAGAATATAAGACACGGTATTTGAAATTTTCATATCAATTTTATTATTGCATAAAAAGGTACAAAATGAGTCACACAATCATGAATCAGTCTATCAATCACTTTTCTAACTATCAATCACTTTCCTAACTTCGTTAGAGGTCATCAGAAGTTTAAAGTTCCAAGTTAAAGTTAACTTAAGAGTTGATGTCATATAAAACATATCATACATATGATGAGCATGTTCACCAAAATTACAAAATTATCTTGTAATTAGTGTAGATATATTATTTCATTAATGGCTCGACTCTTTAATACACACTAGACATTTGAGTCAGTTACATTACCACCTAAATAGATAAGTGTCATTCATGTAAATCCAACACATACTTTTTAAAATTCAATTCTCACTAAATAACTAACTTCAAGCATTAAATTTAACATTTAAAAATATATTCATATACTTATTAAATTAAATTAGAATTATAAGTATACAAATTATTTAAATAATCTATGCATATATTTTAAAAAAATTCTTGTTTTAATCTTGTAACAAAACTAAACTCTCTTCAACAAAATTCTAATTTGTTGAGTAATATTTAATAAATTTTTCTAATTACACAGAGTTTCATTGAACAAAATTCTCTAATATTTTATTTGTTCAATGTTATCTTAATTTTGTTGAATAATTTTTTATTTTCACTAACCAAATTAAATAGAAAATATGATTTTTAAAATTGTGTAAAATAACACACTAACATAGTTTATCCTTCACAACAACTATTATATATAATTTTGCATTCCTAACAAACTTTAAATATAATCATTTACACTCATTTCATCTCCCATCTACCAAAGCAATTCGATTGAACTTTTCTAAAATCCCATTTTTAAATTTTACGCACTACAAGAAAAAATGGTTTTAACAGGGGTTTATTTTTACATTATCCAAGACTAAAACCTCTATTAATTCATTTACTTAGGATTGCAGTTTCCCCCGCTAAACGATCTTTTGGGAACATGTTCCCTGAGGTTTTTTAAACCTCAAGAAAAGCCTTTCAAAACCCTTGTTAAATACCATGAGTTTAAGAACCTTTGTAAAATACTATGGGTTTAAAAACCTCAGTAAAATACCATGAGTTTCGAAATTTTCATAAAATGACTTGTTGTTTGAAATAACCTTAAACCCCATTTTCCACCATCTTTAACGATCCTCCTGACTTCTCTCTTCAACCGTTGACACACTGCTATTCGGAAAAGGCTCAATGGTCGTCAACGACAGTCCTAACAAGGAATCACAATTCAGCCACACTTATGTTTATTATATCTAAGGAGAAGAAACACTAAACAAGGAACTATCTTCTTCTTACTCCAATATTGGTTCTTTCATGACTTACTGTCTCAACTTGGGTCATAAGCCATTATTACCTAACTCGACAATAACTAGTGTTTAACACTACTTTATATATCTTAAATAATTGTTTTATCTATCAGATGTGGGCTTCAAGGTCATGCATGTTATTGGCTAAAGATTGCAAGAACATAATGCGAGGAGAAATTAACTTTATCACTTCTCACTTTGACAGTGAATTAATTATTAGATGCATTTTAAAATAAATGCCTTAATTTAAAATATTTCAAAATTATGAGAATTAAATATTAACAATTATAACTAAAACTAAAATTGTACATAAAATATACATACATCAAAAGCTAAAATAATACAAGTAAAGTTTTTTGAAGTATGAACTCGTAAAAAACTAGGAATTATATAAACTAAATACCATCAATCATAAAAAATATGCAAATACTATTGAAATACTTATTATCCAAGATTAGTTGTATATGCTTTGAAGGAAGATCAAAAGTTAGGACTTACTAATGTCTGGCTGGAATGTGACTCTGCCTTGGTTTGTGCTGCGTTTACTGCTAGGACAAATGTTTCTTGTATGCTTCGTAATCGATGAAATACTTGTTTTAATTACTGTAAAAAAATCAGGTTTAGGGTTACTCATATTTTTCGTGAAGGGAATGCGTACGTTGATAAGTTGGCTAATTTAGGATTTATTCATAGAGAATCATTTCATTGGTATAATAGGCTTCCATCTAGTATGTTCTTAGAATTCTTTATTAATAGGTATAGTCTACCTATGTATCATTTTTGTTAACATATGGGTTTTGGTCTAGTCCCCCCATATTTTTGTATTTTCTTTCTTTTTCTTTTTTTAATAATATTTTTTTTCATGTGATGGTAAATGATTATTGTTACTTGAGGTGTCAGCCTAGCTGAGATGTCAAGTAGAATAGTCATGCTTAACATGAAAACTTTTTATATATATAAAAAAATATGTGGGGACTAGACCAAAAACCCATATATAAAAACCTAAGAAAAATGATACTTAGGTAATCTATATCTATAGATAAATAATTCTATGAAAAAACTAGATGAAAGCTTATTATACCAATGAAATTGTTCTCTATTTATAAATCCTAAGTTGGTAAGCTTGTCAGCACATGCATTCCCTTCACGAAAGTGAGAAGTCCTAAACTGGATTTTCCCACAGTAATCAAGACAAGTGTTGCACCTACTAGGAAGAATCCAACGAACATTAGTTCTACAACTAAAAGCAGCACAAACTAAGACAAAATCACATTCAATTAATAAACTAGTAAGACTTATCTTTTTAACTTATTCAATAGCATGTATAACTCCATAAAAACTCAACAACCAAAGCAGTATGAATATCAAGAAAAACAGAAAAACCACCAATGAACTCCGTCATGCCCCCACGATAAATACCACCACAAGCAGTAAGACCCGGAGAACCCCTAGCAGCACCATCAGTATTAATTTGAACTCAACCTGGTTAAGGAAACTCACATCTAATATGAAGAGGATGAAAAATTGTCACTACGAGTATTAATATCAAATAACTTAAACACATTGAATTATTTATAATTTATTATTATAATTTAAACAAATATTTATTTAGTTTAAGTAATAAATTAATTTATTTTTTAAGTTATGTCTTTAATTATTTATAATTAAATATAATTTGGATAATTTGGATAATTTATTTATTTTAATTTGGATAAATATTTAGTTAATTTAATTAATTAATTAATTATTGTAATTTAAACACATATTTAATAGTGATATAAAAAAATTAAAAACTATTTTTTTTGAAGAAAAAAATTAGAAAACCAAAAAAAGAGTCAGTTAAAAAAATAATTAAAAAAAAAATCAGAAATCATCTTTCAGTTAAAAAAAATGGAAAATCATCTTTTAAAGTATGACTTCTGATTTAAAAAAAAAATATTTCTTCGAAATGACACGACTTCTTTGAATTAAATCGTTCATTCACGCACGACTTGTTTATTTTTATATTTTTTTAAAAATTTACTCATTTCTTTTGAAAAGAAAAAAAAATCCACACCAAATTTATAAATTTCCGTAAAATTTTCTACAACATCCAAATAGGATAAAGAGCCACCCAATAATAGAGTCAACCATACAATATTCTAGTATGCCCATATTAAGTCAAACTCAAATTACTAAATATAAAAAAGATCCACAATTAATGGAAAATAAATGGGATTTATTACCCACCACAATCTTTCTTATACCATAATAATAGTTTCATAATTAAGAATATTTTTGAAAAAAACATTTTCATGGTTACAATTCTAAGTGTAATTTCATGGATGAATATTTTCCTAATATTAAGAACTTTTAACAAAGAGTAGTTTTAAAAATGAATTGACCTCATTCATCAATAGTCGTTAGGAATCTTTTTTCTCTTTTTTGCTAAATTTATAGAAACTTATACAATATTAATACTTTACAAAAATATAAGAAAATTTCTAAAAAAAAATTCAAAAATTACAACGACTTGTTAAACAAAAAATAATAGAACTATAAGAATTAGTAAATTATTGATCTAATCAATTAAGCAATCTTAGTTGGGAAGTTGTTCACTTGACTTTGATTGTTGAAAAAATGCTATGTAATTGAAAGGATGATGAAAAGATGCAAGTGGGTTCGCAAGGTTCTCTCAAGAGTGGGAAAGTGCAAGGGAGGGTGAAGGTTCCCTTAAGTCTCAAGAGTGAGAAGGAAAAAAAGTGCTTTAGAACCCCAATTAATGGCACCTTATGGGCCTATAGAGTGTCACATGGTGCCTAATGAATCTATGAAAGTAAGGAAGAAGCATGTGAACATCAACAAGAGGCATAATGGTTAGCCCTATTAGGTTAGACAAATGGGCTCTTCACTCTTTGTTTCACATGCCACTCTTTTGGATTACACAATTACACCAATACCCCTTCCCATGCTTTTTCTCATCTCAATTCAAAATTTGTGCTCCATTAATTCCTCTTTTTGGTGGGTATATTGCATCAACTCTACCTATCAAAAAATTGTAAAACACCTTTTGGAATTACTTGTGTATTCTTTTCATTTGTTTCCTTTTTGAAAGACTTTTTTATGAATTTTTAACTTTTTTTTCGTTTTTCGTGTTTAAAGGTTTGAATATAAGTGTTTAAATTTTAGGGTTTAGGGTTTAAGGAATAATTCAAACCATCAAACTACTAAAGTGACCCGTATATTTTTTTTCATATTAGTTCCATGAAAATAAAATAAAAAAACTCAAAAAAAAGGGTGTATATATTAATTTTTTTTTAAAATATTTTTCTTAAATTATATAAGTACATTATGTCTATTATTTTAATTTAGAATTCTAATAATGTGATTTTTTAACATTTCTCCTTTCCCCATAATTCAAAATTAGTTTTTGTACAAGTTCAAAATAAAATTTAAAATTTGAAACTTTTACAAGTTATTTTGTACATGGATTAATTTAAACTTATGAAAAATATAATTTCTATATTTTTTTTCTTATGAATTGATAATAATAACATGTGTTTAGGATATAGAATGGTTGTAATTAGTCACTTTTTTGTGAAGGAATTTAAATGATGACTTTTGGAAAAAATTGTTATTCCAAATGAAATTTCAATTACTCATGATACTTATTTTGAAATAAGAAATTATAATTGAATCACATGTTTCATGTTTTAGTTTAGTTTTTTCTATTTATATGAATGGCTAAACATGTGGAAGAAACATAGCTCTAGTAAGCCCGACTATGTTTTGTTGTATTAAAGTTTGAAAAGAAAGGAAGGAAGAAAAAAACCTTAGCCACCCATCACATGATATAGACCATCCATATAATTTTATTCCACTTTAACAAAAAAAAAGTGAATTATTTCTATTTCATTTTCAAATTTCATAAACCATAACTTAGGTTTGTGTATATATTGAAATCTTTTAAAAGAACATTGGAATATTGAAGAAGATAATGACTTGTCCTTGAATGTATCACAACTTTTGTGTGCAAAATATATCTTAATTGATTATGGAAATAATATAAAAGACATAAAATAATCTCTATTTGAAAATTCAAATTTTCACACAACTTCTTAAGATCGTTAATTAATTAATGGTTTGTGTATTGAAGTTTGCATGTAGTATGAGAACCATGTTTGAAATTTTATAGTTTTCTATTGATGATAGTTTGAATCCATGAATGATTCTTATGTTGTATCTATTGCAATTATGGAAAATTAAATGCTAAATTATTAATTTGATTGCTTAATCTATCTATTTGGTCTTTTTTAACAAAGAAATTGAAGTCTAAATATTTTTTTGTCCATTTAGTTTGTGAATAACTTTGTGCCTGTAAAATTAACTAAATCAATTGCATACTTAGTTTTTCATATTTTACAATTTAATTAGAATTGGATTTAGAGTAAATTTATCTTTTACTTCTTTAACTCCTTATCTTACCTTTTTTTCGGTTTTAAAGTTTCACATGTCTCTAGTCAATTAAGAAAATTATTATTTCAACTAATTCATCTTCTAATAACTGTTTTGATTGATTAAGTGATATTTCTTTAAATTGTTCTAAATTTTGGTGTGTTTTTAACTCTTCATTCTACCTTACAATTTCTATTTTTGGAAAACAAATAAATATTGGATAAGGAAAGCTACTTTGAGCTATAGATGAATTTAGTTATGGGTATTGCAAATATGTAGAAGACTCTATTTTTTTTTTAATTATTCAGATTATAATTTGAGATATTTGGATTTATTGGGTTAATAATGTTGTCTTTTGTTTGCAAAGTCAAAATATTGGTTTGAATGGTGAACTTTAATAAGATTAGTTGTAGTAAATAAGTTCTGTACCCAAGCATTGTGAAAATGTATTAAAAATTAAAAACCTTATAGAATGGATAAAAGTGTCAAAATTGGATTTGGAAAATTGTTATGTGAAATGTATTTTTTTTTATATATATGTCATTTTTTGTCAATATTATAGCTTGAGCGAAACTAATAACTATTCCTTTTAGATGTAGAGCATTATTGTTCTAACATCCACTTGGAATGAATTAAAGTTTGAATGAGAGATTTTGAAATAATTTCTTTTCTTTAAAATTTGGAATGATCAAATTACATACCAGCAAGTAAAATATGTAATGGATAAAATATTATTTATGAAACTAAAGTTTTTTTTTAAATAGATCATTTTTATAAAAAAATATACTTTGTGGTGCAACTTATTTGAATTTATTTTTTAGAATAATAAATTTATTTATACTTATATTTTGTTATGAAATCTTATTTGGATTATACTTTAAGAATAAATATTTTATGAGTTTATATTAAACAAATATTTTAAAATAATCTTATTTTATTTTTTAAAAAAAATGCTTGTGGGTATATTAGGAATACTTTTAATTTTGGTATCTGATGGGTAGCGATACATGTTTTTGGACGAGACGGGTAATGCGTAGGTACTACTTATGTCTGTCCTGATCTGTTGTCATTTTTATTTGGAATTCTCATCGCTCAAACAACATTAGGTCGCTCAAGTGATTAAGTATCAAAGTGTTGGTGAAGTTTTGGAAGTTCTTTTAGCATGATCAATAAGTCTCAATGTTTAAGAGAGAGTCAATGATGATTTTCTCAAAAAGAGAAGTGTTACCTCTTTCACTTAAGCAATATAGATTATTGCTCAAGGGACATACTCATAATTGAAGTGAGGAAGAGACTGGATTTGTTATCTCTTTTTCAAAGAAAACATGTTTAACGTAATGCTCAAACTACATAGAATATTGCTCAATGATGAGAGTCATAGCTTGAGCAAGGTAGAGTTAGTAAAATTTCCTTCTTTTTTTTATGAATGTCGCCCAAACAAAGTAAGAGTAACTTACACAACATGTTTTTATTCAAACAACTTACTTGATATGCATATACATACATAAATGAATTGAATTGGGTATGTTGTGTTTGACTTTGATGGAGTAAGTCAAATACCTGATTCGATGGAGTAAGTCAAATACCTGAAATGATGATATACTGAATAAGTTTGTGATTAATAATATTATGCACAAAAAATCATTATTTAAAAAAAATTCTTTATCATTTATCTTTATAGTAATTACTATATTTTTTTTTTCATATTATAGTAGTATTTAATAGATTGTTGAAGATGAATGAAGTTTCTTCTCTGTCAAGTCTTAGTGTGTGTTTGATGAAGAAAATAACTAGTTTTCTTTGAAGGTTGTAATGTGTAGTTAGGTGATCTTGTATATAGGTTAGAGTGAGTTTAAGATTGCCTTTTGCTTCATGACCTACCCTATATGCCTAATCAAAGTGGTAAAATCAAGCACAAGAAGTGATTCAATGTTTTCCAAAAAGCTCTTTAAAGTTTTATAAAAAATTAGGTTACTACACAAAAATAAATTTGTTTATTTGGGAAATGACTCTGTTATTTATTTGGTTAAAGAAACTATTACCAAAAGTGACAAAATGTTTAACAATTTCATGTCCGTAACATTTTTTATAAAACTTTTTATTGTTCTGGTAAATAGTTGATTAATGACAAAAACTTTTTATAAAATTATATAATAGTTGATTAATGATATTTTATATACACATTCTTCTCTAAATTCATTGAAACATCTTTTAAAAATAAGACCGTGATGCAATTTTAAGTTTTAAAAGCGGATAATATCTCGATTGTGGTGATTGACCATATTGATGCTCTCTCAACATATTTAAGGTCAAAACTCTTATATTTGTGAGAAATATTGATTAAATCTCATTATTATTTGTTAAATTACAAAGACCTTGTTTTAGAAAAAGATAAAGTTTAAGGAACTATTTAATTGTGTTACTTGTATGCCATTGAGCTCTATATCTATATTAACAATAAGTTTATATAATTTAGAAAAAAAATATTAATAGAAGTTTTTTCTTTTCTCAGTTACGCATTCTAATACGGTTTAATCATTAATATAAGTTTTTATTAAAACTTATTTCTACTTATTCTAGTAAATTTATTTATTTTTATTATATATAAAGTTAATTAATAATGGAATCCCTAATATAATATATTTAAAGGATTCAATTATTTAGTAACTTTGTATAAGGATTTATTTCAAAATTATAGAACCAAAATTTAACTTTATTTTTTCTAAATTTTTTTGTATGATTACCCATTTATTAATATTATTATTAAGAGTTTGTGGCATATTCTAACTTTAAAATCATATTAAAAAAATTTCATTTGAGAGAATCTATTTTTTTGTCATGTGTGATAGATTTATTGTGCTTTTTAATAATCATTTTAAAAATTATATATATATATATATAATAGTAATTCAAGGAATTTAAATACTAATAACACATGAAAAACTAAATTCACTACAAGGAGTAATTAGTTTTTCAATAAGGAGTATCATATGACTTGGTTAGGACTAGAATTCCTTGCTAAAATCGACAAACATATCCAAATGATTAGTGTTAAATATTCTTTAAAAAAGAATTTTAATTTTTTGTAATACTTTTTTGACCTATGATTTAATTAAAGAACTTATTTTTAGTTTAGCTAATTTTTTTGATGAGTGAAGACCCAACATAATCAGATTATATCTAATGTGAATGATTTATTTATCGTATCATTATTTAGTGGAACAAAATTAATTATAAAAATGTATATTTAATAAAATTAGCAATTGAATAAATTTTTAAAGTACAAAAAATTAAATTGAATTAATTTTTAACATAGGCATATATTTAAGCCCTACTATTTATGTTGATTATAAATAAAAACAAATTAAAACTATAATGAATAAATAGTAAGCTGTTAGTTTCTTTTTAACGTATATAACTTTGAAAACTATTTGTTTCTATTTTTTTTTGTGGTTTACTAAGTTTAAGATTATATTATTTATTTTTTTATCAATTTAAAAATGTATTTTAGATTGTATAATAGTCAATATATATTTTTGGATTTAGAAATGTACTATAAATTATGTAATAAAGAATAAATTTTTAAATTTAGAAATCCAAAAATACATTTAGAATTGTAGAAAACGTTTCTATATTTTATAATCTGAAAATCTTAATTATGGATAATTTAGACTTTTCAACACCTCCTATAAATGTATGAATACATCATGGGGTGAAGAAAAAAATAGCCTCCAAAGAAGGCTAGAGCCCAAAGCACTGTTTTCTAATGAGACAAAAGGCCCGTGAAGTTTGCATAACCAATGCATGATGTTTTCTCTCTACACGTACTTTTCTTCCTGCACCCCATAAATATATTTGATGAAAAATAACAAAATTTTGAAATTCCTAGTATATGTTAAAGAAAATGTTATTTGAAAGTATAAAAAAAATTCTAATTACACCTTTCAGATAGTAAATAAAGAATAATCCGAAATATATAATAAAAAAATATCAAATATAGTTTATACATTTTTAAAATAGAGAGAAACATGTTCAAAATAATAATTCCAGGATAATAATAAAAGACATTTCAGAATTTATAATCTGAAATTATATAAAATAAAAAACATTTACATAATTTTAAAAAACATATTTCAAAATAGAATGATACTTTCATTATTTTTTACTATTCTACATATGTTAGAAAAGAAGGGAAATTTTCGAATGACAAATAATGAAATAATGAGTATTTTTTAATACATAATCTAAAATAGAATCAAATATATTTCAAATTATGCATGTAAAATAACTTTAGTAAATGACATTACAAAATCTACATTGCAAAATTATGTAAAATAAATATTATACACATAATTTTAGATAAGACATTAAAAAAAATCTAAAATATGTAATTTGAAATAACTTTAGGAGAAACAACATGAGAAGAGTCTGGAAAATCTTTTGTTAATGATTTGTATAGTGAAGAGTTGAGATGGAGAAGAGTGAAAAATGTGTTATAAATTTTTTATTTAATGCTATATGTGCTTTTAAAGTTATGAATATTCTAAGGATAAAAAAAAACTGTTTAATAAGGATTTAAGTTCTATAAACACTTACAAAGAGAATACTCATTAATTTGATTGTTTTGTTATTGATTTATTATGTAAGAGTGTGTTTTAGGATCTATGTACTCGTAAGATTTATATTGATCATAGGATTTTGAAATTCAAGTGAAATATTTCAATTGATTCATACCATATTACATTAATTGATTTGATTTATTTGAGTATGTTAGTGATATAACTGATTCATTGGAATTGACAAATGTCACAAAACTGTTGCATTTAAAGAGCATTGGGATATCAATTAATGTTCCAACTTATTTATGTATATTATTATCTTTGAAATATTTGAAGAAATTAGGATTTTTTAATTTAAATTTATTATTGAAATATATGCAATAATTATAATAGATTGAAAATAAAATTAAAAATTTATAATAGTAATTTTAAAGTACGTTATACATGTGTGGCTACTCCTTACATAGGTGTGAGAAATGCAATAGATATAAAAATTACATTAAAGTTTTATTCAATGTGACTTCATCCAAAAGAACGTGAAAGACCTATTGGAAGAAAAATTACATAAGAGGTTTACGCACACAAGTGTGAGGATAATCACAATAGTGTGGAAGATATTTTGAAGGGTTTATTTCATTGTTAGAGATTACTATCTGATGTGATTTCACTAGCACAATATGAATGATTCTTGACATTCTTAGGAATCATCTTGAGTTGGTTATGAGATAGGCACTTTATCATAGAAATGGATCAAGGTTCTATGAACAAGAACTCACCAAAACTAGTGCCAAAACACAAACTCATATGGAAGTTCCAATTATTGTCAAATTGAACCGATTAAAATGAAAGAAGAAGGAATTGCACCGAATAGAATTAGCTTAGAACTGAAATGAACCGAACATAAAGGCTGGAAATGAAGAAGAACAACAATGAACAACAAGGAAACAAAGGAACCGAACCAAAACACATAAGAATTGAAAACTGCCGAACAGAAATTCAAGAACAACAAGCTAAAACATGAACAATTGAAAGAGAAGGAAGGAAGGAGAAGAGAAAGCTCATGAAGATGGATGTATGGTTGGATGATCACGCCACTAGAAGGATGGAGACTCCTAGATGAGTGTGCAAGCCGCCACTTGAGGTAACCATGGAACCATCAAGATAAGACTAGTGAAGAAGGCACAAAGCTCTCCAATGCTCTCTCAAAAATTGAGTATAGTTTCTTTAGTCTAAATTCAAATCTGAATTGTACAAGCTAAGTACCTTTATTTATAGCCTAGAGGTGCTGAAAAATAGGTGGGAAATTTTGAAATAAAACTCATTTGAAATTCTCACCAAAAACAAGTCACATGGGAGGTGTGACCTTTTTCTACTATGACACCTCCTAAAAACTACACCTACACCACTCTCCTAAGTCACATGGACAATGTGACTTTATTTTACATTTTCACACTCCTTTATTTAATAACCACACCTCCTAAAACTATACAAGAGTATTTCAAAGCTTGGCCTTGCCCCTCATGGGATGGACTTGGGCTCTTTGGGCTTTGGCCTTCTTGGGCTTGGGCTTGGGCTTTGGGCTTTGGGCTTGGGCCTCATCTTTATTTTATGTCTTCTTTTAATTTTGAGAAGACTAGAAGGAAGAACTTCAAATGTGAGGGTGGATGTCCTCTTCCTCCATTAATAAAAGCCTCCTTTATTTGATTTTCATCACTATCCGTTTAAGTATTGAATTAAGAAAAGTGGTCAAACATAAAAGCAAGGTGAGGGTGGAGAAAAAATTTAAATTGCTAAATTCAATTCATAATTATCTAAATTTATATTACTTTTATTTCATTTAAATGTAAATTCAAATCTATATTTTTGGATTTTAAGTCCAATTCATTTAATTGGATATGAATTATATATAAATTGGGTACATTTTTGGATTATCCAAAATAAATTTTGGGTTGGATTTTGAGTTGGCCTGGACCCAGGTTGAGCCTAGTCAATCTAGGTTCATGTTGAGCTTAGTCAACCAGAGCCCATGTCGAGTTGAGTCGACTCAAGCCCAAGTCGACCCGGGCCGATTTTGAGCCAAGTCAGTCCAACCCATGTCGAGACAAGCCAACCCAGGCCCATGTCAAGTCAAGTCGGCCAAGGGCGTATGTCGAGCTGAGTTGGTGTCGAGTCGAGTAGGCCCGAGCCCATGTTGAGCTGAGTCACCTCGAGCCAAGGTTGAGTCAGTATCGGACCCATGTAGAGCCAAGTCGACCTAGATCTAGGTCGAGCCGAGTCGACTAGTTTCAATGTCGAGCTGAGTGGGCCAAAGTCCATGTTGAGCTGAGCGGGCTCGAACCCATGCCAAACTGAGTCAGTCTGAGCCCAAATCGAGATGAATTTATTCTAATTGACAAAGTGGATTTAATCTATTTTAAATGGATTTGAAAAAATCCAAATAAGTTTGATCTAGTTAAAATGAATACGGGTTTTAAATACAATCCACTTTATTGAATCTATATTGGATTTTGAAAAATCCAATCCATGACCACCCTTACATAAAAGTTGTAGATAATTATATTATATTTTAAATTAGATAAAATCAACTTTAAAGGGTGAATATACTTTTAACACCTAACAAAGGTCTTAAAGAGATATTATGATGACTTTACATGTGTAAATCTTATGTGTATATGTAAGGAAAAATATATCTTGAAACTTGTGATGATGAATGGTATGTTGTGTTATGAAAATATGGGAATTAAATCATGTGTTGATGAACTTACATAGTTACAAGTTATGAGATGTTATGGTTTGTTTGGAGGTATATATGGAATATATGAATGCAAGTTCGTGTATTTTGTGTGTTGTGAGAATTCTAAACAATGATTTAGTAGTGTGAAATCTAAGTTAGTGTATACATATGTATGAAAAGTCCAAGCATTTATAACAATGTGAAAATCCAAGTTATGCATGGTAATTTTAGATATATAAGGAGTAATGGTTATGGATCTGAGTCTATATAGGAAGGTCTTTGTGGTGCTTTCTTGACTCTCGAAACTTTAACCTCTTGTTTATGAGTTGGATAAGGGACAACAATGGTCAACTATTATATCTTGGTTGACTTTTGTTAAATTTCGTTCCAGTTGAAAGTGAATTGTGTGTTATTTTAGTATGATTCCCTTCATGTGTTCCTAGACTATTTCATATGTAAGCGTTTTATGTTTTATGTGATCATAGTAGACCATTAATGCATTTAAGTCAATTAAGTGAGTTTGTAAGTATGTATTAGTCCATGTAACATTTGTACATTTCAAATCTATTCCTATCATTTAAATATTATAAGCATTATCATTTAGGTCAGATTCTTATAAGTACTTTCCAGTCAAATCTAAGGATCGAAATCATGAATAATTCAAGCTTTGAGAATAAAATGATAATATCAATCATCAATCAAGAACGGGAGTATTATAGATAAATATCACCTCAATACATAAAAGTTTGAATAGATTACTCTCAATCTCAAAGGGAAGAATTAGTCACTCATGTTGGCATTTACAAGCATGGAAATCAAGAAAAGAAAATTCAAGATGTTTCTCCTTGACATCAACCTCCTTTAGGATTTTCTATCTTCTTCTATTGTCCCAATGATATCTAGGGTTATGTCTCACGCCTCATATTTAACCTAATTGGAGTTAGGCTAAGTGATAGCTCACCTAGGCGAATTATTACATGTTTGGGTGAGTTTGGCGAGGAAAAGTCCAACTTCACTGAAGTGAACTTGCCTGGGCGAGCTTTGGGCGAGTTTTGAGCGAGTTCCTTTGAAGTGAGCGTGCTTGGGCAAATTTTTAATGTTCTAACTTTTCCTTTTCATCTTGTCTATTCTCCTTTAACTATTTCATCTTCATTTTCCCCTAAAATCATGAAATTAACACAAATTTAAAAATAAATTGTTTTTTTTTTATATTATAATCACAAAATATGTAAAAAGTTTAAATTACTCACCCAAAACTAAAATTTAATATCAGCTTGAAATTGTCATGTGTTGAAGATTGTATTCCCTCCTTTATGTTTGATATTCAGATAAATGAATAATTATTACCACTTGTTACTTCATTTTCTTTTAACTAGGCAAAGCATGGTTTATTATAATTAACCAGGCAATTTATATTATATGGAATATATCATCTTGTTTTTCTGTGTGTCTACAGATAATATTTTAATTTTTTAGCATTTTTATTCAACCATATAAACTAAAGTACCTAAAACTGATTTTCTTTTATAAACCATATATTATAATTTAATGATTTAAAATAGGATCATTAAATGTATGGACAAAATTTAAAATAATATAGTAAAATTTATTTAAATGGTTGTATTTCTAAATTTTCACATTTTTAATTAACACTTAAAAAATGTAACATATAAGAATAAGCATAAAATGATAAGTAACAAAAAAAATCATTGCTTAAAGTGATAAGCAACACCAAAAAATTGTTTTATAAAAGTGATTCTAAAAGTATTGTCTATTGTAATATTTTAGACAATAATTTTTCAAATTTTGTTGTTTACACTAAAAAATGGTTACTTATTATTTTAGTCTAGAACCATCTAGACAACAACTCAGAATTCGTTGTCCATTCGTTACCTAAAATTTAAATAACTTTTACAATTTAGACAACAATTTTTTATTTTATTTTCTAAAGTCATTTTTATTGTAATGTGTACTCTTCTTATATTTATAAATTATGTTTATACTGATAAAAAAAAACTCTCCAAACACATCTATTGTTTGTGCCATAGTTGTTACTTGCTTAGTCTTTTTTTATCAATATTAGGTCAAATATTTCTTGTGCCATCCTTTCAACTTTTCTTTGATTAAGAATAGTGTTTATGAGAGAAACGTTAGATAAACTAAATGATAAAATGGAAAGAGCACCCAAATGACTATAAAAATTGTTATACGAAAAAACCATGTCAAATATTAATTCAAAATTTATATTTATTTTCAACATTGCATGTGGCTATATATAAAAATAAACAAAAAAAGAAGATATTTTTACTATTTTTTATATTTTAATAAAAAAGCTTGAAAATACTTTCTAAGTTATATCGAAACATGCCCTTAACATAGGGATGTTGGACACTTGGATGGGTCATTGAAGGAGTGTGGTCCAATTTGAAAGGTGGTGTCTTAACTTTGGTGCCTGGCATGAAGATTTTGGGCCCTGTCACCCTGTAAAGTAAGGGTTGGCATGTTTCAGCTTTATGAAAAATCCAAACCAACACTAAACCAAATTATTAAAACTTAATTCATCAAATTAAATTAAATCATTTACAACATATACTTTATTTATTTATTTAGCATATCAATAATTGACTTTTCTTCCTCATCATTAACTTGTAAAGTGATTTAGCTTTCTAATAACAATTAGTTTTAGATGTTTATTCAGTTTAATTTTAGATTATCGTATATTCCTTGATTCATCAATCAAAAGGTTAAAGCAGAAACTGTTTAGACAAATTAACACATAAAAAAAATTGAGAAAAAAAATAAGAAAAGTGAATAAAGTTTTGGATAAGTAAAAATAACCTACCTGTAAGTTAAAAAATAAAAATTTAGAAAAGTAGTTTGAGAGAACTTTTTAAAATAGACTAGATTAATTTTACTTTTGTAGAAACTGAATTATTTTGTAGTTTAAATTTCATTTAAGAGTATTTTAAAATTATACAAGAAGCTATTTTGTAGTTTTAATTTCATTTAAGTGAAAAAATATGAACTTGAGATTGTCCTGCAACTTAGAAAGAAATATTTTTAGAGGGAAAGTTCTTAATGGATATGCTGCTAGGTTGTAGTGTAACAAATTTTATAGAAAATTCGATGAGATTGCATGGTGAATAAGTCAAATAATGTTGGGAGAATAAAATTGATATTAGGAAGCATATAGTTATATATATATATTCTAAATGGTTGGAATATTTCTTAAATATTTTTATTAAGAAGTGGATAAACCCAACAAATACTTGCTAAGATAGACTCGAAAATGACTTTGATACCATATTACGAAGTGGACTTTAAGCCTAACTCAACCTCATAAAATCGGCTCATGAGGTTGAGGTTTGAACCCACTTATATACAATGAAAGACTCTAATCTCTAGTCGATGTGGGATTTTCAACAATTTTTTTTTATTTATCGATACAAAAATAATCTGAAAATTTAAAAACTGATTTGAATGAGTTTTACACCTCAAAAGATTAGTTTCATAAATTTTTGTTAAGAAAACACTTTGCTAAAAGAAATAAATAAATGAGTATATATATATATATATATATATATATATAATTGGGGGACAAAACGTGAGTGAATAAGGAATATAGTCGCAGACAAAAGTGCCTTTTAAACAATGGGATTACATACGTACCCAAAATTGTGAATATTTATGTTTTTAAACACACCAGAATTGTCACAAAGGTGACCAATAGAATAGTAATAAGTTTGGTTTCTTAAGAAAAATCTTAGGTTAGTTTCATCTTAGGTTATGGTTTTAGTAGTAAAATATTATGAATTTGTATAAGGGTTGGAAACGAATATTTCCTTTCTTAATTAATTAATTTTTTACTGATAATTTTTTTTTTTTAGATTACTAAGTTTCATTAATTCTTATAAATGGAAAAGCCTTTTTTACATGCTTTTTCCCCTAAATGGTTTACCCTACTGAACTTTGAATTGCATATTTGTTTCTTTTTTTCTAATGAAGCAAGCTTACATTAGATTCTTTCTTATATATAAGCTTTATACATAGGATGCTAAAACCAACAATAAAATCTTTAAATAACATTTAATTTTAGAATTAAAGATAAAAATTAATTAATTATTTATTAACTAAGTTATATATTATTTTATAAATTGAAATAATTATTAATATCTAAAATAGTTTAGTTTCTAAATTGGTATTTAATATTAGTTACCAAGATTTTAACTACTAATTATTTTAGATTATAAAGTAATAAATTGGTAAAAGAGTTGTGACTTCTCTTGCTGTTTTGTTTTTTTGTTAGGGATTATATAATCAAGAATTTAAGGTGAATCCACTTTTGTGTGTTGATGTGTGTATTTTTTTTTTTGTAGAGCATGGAGTTGCTGAGAGATTGATGGTTGTTGATTTTTTAGGCTTATGTGAATACATAATATGTTTCATTGTAACAAGGGTTTCATATTTATTTATTCTTTATTTGTTGATAAGAAAAAGTAGTTAAAAGCTTGGTAGTTATGTTAGATACAAATTTAAAAGTTAGTTTATAATTTTTTTGTTAATAATAGAAACTACATTACATACCAATGATTTTTTAGTTTATAAAATAATATCTAATTTAGTTAATATAACAATTAATTATTTTGTCTCTAAAATTAGTTGATATTTAGTGATTTTCTTGTAATGAAAGTTCACTTTAATGACTCTAGCTTTGAAAACTACCATCAATTTTTAATTTGAAAATTAAAACTTTTTCCAAGGTAATAATGCTAAATTAGACTAAGTTTATAGTTGCATAAAAAAGAGATTACTTAAAAGTAGATCTTTAAAATTTGTACAAGATATAAGTTTACTTTGGTAGCTATAGATACCAAATTAGAAACTAGTTTATAAATTTTTATTAATAATAGAAACTATTTTAGATACCAATAATTTTTTTAATCTATAAAATAGTATATAATTTGGTCAATATAGTAACTAATTATTTTTTATCTCTAAAATTGATTTCTATTTAATGATTTTTTTGTAGTGTTAGTATTATTCATTCTATACAAATCAAAATAATATTAATTTTTTTAATAAAAGTAATTAATAACATAACATACATTTTTTTTTAATTTCATTGTATGTTATGTTATTAAAAAAATGAATATTATTTTAATTTGTGTTTTTTTTTTTATCGACAATAACAAATAAATAAATTTGAACCACTTCAGGGGTGGTTCAACCCTTATACATATTGCACACCACCAAATACAACAACAAACCGCCAAAACAAACAAACCAACGCCTTGCCCTTACTTAACCCAGAAAGAGAAAAAACTTCAAGAAACTAACCTCAAGCACTCCAATGGTTCCAAACACCAATCAGAGAAGGAGAAAGAAACTAACCTGGAATTTGTAGAGACCTAGGACCAAACCTTTACTTGTACCAGCGCAAAAACTTCAGACGCATCAGCCACTCCTCTTTTGAAAATTATAGTGTTCCTATGACTCCAAATTTCACTAACCACCCCTATCCAAATTGTGTTCCAAACAAAAAAACCCGTCTTAGAAGGAAGAATCAACCTGAACTGATCGAAGTTAAACCTTGGCTCATTATGAGCCACGAATAGAACCCCAAGCCACCTGTAGCATAAACACCAAACACGCCAAGCGAAAGTACAACCAAAGAACAAATGACTACACGACTCTTCCTCCTTCCCGCACAGAACGCACCTCAAGCTTTCTAATTGCACCCCTCTTCTACTAAGATTAACCCTAGTAGCAAGCTTGTTTTCCAACACTCTCCAAGCCAAAAGAGCTGTAGAAGGCACAGCCTTACTCCTCCATATCTTACTAAAAACCAACAAAGAATCCGCCTCGTTGTCCTTCCTGATAAGTTTGTAAGCTGAACTTACTGTAAAAGATTGTAGATCCCCAACCTTCCAAACCCAACTATCAGTCTCTCCTGGGCCACCCCAACCCCAACCAGGAGTTGACCCAACTGCTCCGCCATCGGATTCTCCCACTCAAAGAAAGACCTTCTCCAAGCTAGTTTCCAAACCCATCTTCCATTAGACCAATACCCACACTCCAACAATTTTGCGTCTTTGTTAGAGCTAATAGAGAACAATCTTGGGTATAC
Organism: Phaseolus vulgaris; assembly: GCF_000499845.2. Classification (NCBI taxonomy): domain Eukaryota; kingdom Viridiplantae; phylum Streptophyta; class Magnoliopsida; order Fabales; family Fabaceae; genus Phaseolus; species Phaseolus vulgaris. The sequence continues at coordinate 21,918,860 of NC_023756.2, read as the reverse complement.
ATTTTTCAACGCCTCGCCCTTCAACCATCTATCCTTCCAGAAATAAATATCCTTCCCATCACCTACTTTCCACTCAAAACTGTCTTCGAAACTTCTCCCCCACCCTTCCGTCGACCACACTTCCTTCAAATCTTTCCACCAAAGAGAGCAACTCCTATCTTTACCCTCCACTCCCAGAGATCTCCACCCACCATACTTAGACAAAAGAACTTCCTTCCAAAGACCGACCTCAACCGAACCCAACCTCCAGATCCACTTCCCCAGCAAAGCTAAGTTAAACAGCTTTGGGTCTATGATCCCTAGACCCCCAAACTCACGAGGCTTACAAGCCAAGTTCCATGAAACCCAAGCAATCTTCCTTTCGTCTGCACCCCAACCCCATAGAAAATCCCTTTGTAGCCTGATCAACTTCCGTGCCACCCCAGCAGGCAATTTGAATAGCGACATAAAGAATAATGGGATGGAAGAAAGGACTGACCTTATCAGACAAATCCTCCCAGCCATCGACAAACTTCTTCCCTTCCACCTGCTTAATCTCGCCTGCACTTTCTCTAGCACCCCGTTCCAGAACGCGCCGCGTTTATGACTCCCTCCAACTGGCATTCCCAGGTAAATGAAAGGAGATACCATCGTATCGCAATTAAGAATCGCTGCGAAACGCTGAAGTATGACCTGGTCCATCCCCGTCCCTCCGATCCTGCTTTTCGCAAAATTAACTCTTAACCCCGAAGCGAGCTCAAAACATTGAAGGATCGCCTTTAAGAAAATCATTAAATAGAAACCAATTTTAGAGATAAAAAATAACTAGTTACTATATTGACCAAATTAGATACTATTTTATAGATTAAAAAAATTATTGGTATCCAAAATAGTTTCTATTATTAGTAAAAATGTATAAACTAGTTTCTAATTTGCTATCTATAGCTACCAAAGTTTTAGTTACCAATTACTTTAGATTCTAAAATTGGTAACTAAAATCTTGGTGCTAATTAAATACTAATTTAGAATTTAGTTTATAATTTTTTATTAATAATAAAATCATTTTAGATACCAATAATTTTATTTTAATCTACAGTATCTAATTTAGATAATATAATAACTAATTATTATTTTTCTCGAAAATTAGTTTATATTTAATAATTATCTTAAAGTCACTTGATCTTTAAATATAAAATTATTTATTATTTTAAATTGAAAATTAGAGGAAAAAAATAATGATTTTAAAAAATGAAAAATACTTCTTTTATAATATTGAAAACTAAAATCCACACAATTTATAAAAACAAAAAGGTGAAAATTTCAAATTTTTGAAGAAAAAAATAAAAAAATAAAGAGCTAAAATTATAAAATTAAAGCTCACTGTTAGAGATTAAGAAATGTTTAACCCAAAAAATCATTATCAAATAGTCATAAACACTTCAAGAAAGTTTATAAAGAATGGACCTGTATATCCAAAGAACTCATAATAAAGAGTTACTAGACAATTATTCATGCCAAAATTTGTTACCACAAAGAATAATCACAACTTCACAGACCCATTAATTCACTATTCCTTTATTTTATCAGCAAGAAAGAATAAATAAATGTGAACTATTTCAGAGGTGGTCAAACTCGTGTACAAATCGAAAAGGAACCTCTAAGCCTCCCCTAAAAAAAACTAGAACCTCCTACCAACAACTAACAAAACTCCTACAAACACCACAAAAAAACAACAACAAAGAAACTAACCAACAATCCAAAACATCACTTAACCAACCTCATACAAACCAAATGATCAAAACACCAGTCAAAATAAGAAAAAAAAAGACTAAGAATTCCTTGGAAGTTACCCAAGACCAAACTTTTAATTGAGGAAGAATGAACCTTTCTGAAACATCAATCACACCACCTTTAAAAATGACATTATTCTTGGACTTCAAGATCTCACTTACAACAATCCAAATCACACCACTTATTTGTTAACCAAACATTGTACTAATTTTGTTAACCAAACATTGTACTATAGCTATCAAGCATGCATAGGAAAAAGCAAATGAACATGTATAACATTAATTTCTACCTTGTGGTGAACAAATTAAACATTCCACATATCTTTGCAATATATTGGAAAGTTGTTTGTTTTGGAGGTAGAAAAATGGTAAATATGGAAGCATATTAATTAATTGATATATGTATGTACCTAGCTTGGGACTACTTGTGATGGAAAAATATTTTGAGAATAGACATCTACCTGATTCAGTATTAACGTATACCTGAAACTTTGTTTCCTTCCATGCTCAATGCCTAACTTGTCCACTTTTGCTTGCACCACCTCACATGGAAAAACATCTATGCACACAAAAGTGGTACTTTGCTATCTCCTTTTATGAAAGCTAGCTATAGGGCACAATAAGTGTCTTCCAAATTCTTCCCCTTTGCACATTCTACATGTTAAATTTTTTTAGCAGCCACTTGTGGAATGGCCAAAACGATTAGTGTTTGCAACATTCATTTCCAGTTTTACATCAAAGTGTCTATCAGCATATGCAAAAGGTATAAGGTATGCACCATTCTATTCTCATTATGATGCCTTATTCACTTCTACTACACTTGCATTTTAGGGTTTTAACCTAACATATGGAACTTCTTCATGTATTATAGGAAAAAAACACACTCACACAAACTTAGGGTGGTCTCTATCTGTGTTTTTCTTGCTTTCATATTAATCAATTCTAGTAACACAAATTCATGCATCTAACTCACACTCAATAACTATATTTACATATTTTTATTACCATGGTGCACATAATATAATTGTTAAAGTGCCATGCCAACCTCTATTATAATGCAAATATATTATCTTTATGAGAAAATATAGTGAAAAAAAAGAGAAATTTAAAGTAGAATTAATGATATAAAATGGAAGTATAAAGAAAATGAGTTGTGAATACTTTTTTTGTCTTCATATTTTTTTCACCCTAGTTTGATCTAGCTTAAATAAGTTTTGAGTCCTGATTTTTGAACAACCCCAAATTCGTTGCTCCAGCATACAACCACTGACGTGGCAAAGAAAATAATATTTTATTTGTGTTGTGGGACCCAATTAAAATTTCTGAAAAGTGGATATTTGGGTGCTCTTTGTGACATTGTGAAATTAGGTTAGAAATTGGGGTTGCACCTTTCAGTTCCCGTTTCCCATCTTCTCCTCCATATCCTTTCCACCTTTTCCTCAAACATTCTCTTCGAACGTTGGTGGTGATCGTGGTGGGTGCGCCTCTTTTCACGGTGGTTGGTCGTCGTGGCGGGTGCGGCTGTTTTGACGGTGGTTGGTCGTGGTGGTGGGTGCGGTTGTTTTGACGGTGGTTGGTTGTGGTGGTGGTGCGGCTTTTTTGACGTGGTTGGTCGTGGTGGTGGGTGCAGCTGTTTTGACGGTGGTTGGGTGGTGGTATTGGTTTAGGGTTTAGGGTTTTGACGGTGGTTGGGTGGTGCGGTGACATTACATTGGAAGTGGTGTATTTCGTTTCACCAAAGGTAATACATTTTCTCTGTACTGGTTTATTTTTTAAAGATTGATGTTGTTTGATTTTTGTTGGATGATGAATAATGTAAAGTTTGTCCCTATTATTTGCCATGTGGTGACTCTTGTAAGAATATGTAATGACCCGAAGTGAAATTCTTGCACTCACACATTTACAAAATACATTTTCTCTTCATTGTTTATTTTTAAAAGATTAATGTGGTTTGATTTTTGTTGGATGATGAATAATGTAAAGTTTATCCTTGTTATTTAACATGTGGATAGAGGTGCTTACGATATTGTCTGGGAAGTCAAAAGATTCTTATTTGCTGATTCTTTTGTTGAATTTAATACATTTGGTGCCATAAAATGTTCTACTACATGTGAGTGAGTTTGACTTGAAATTCAAATTCTAAACATATCTAATATCCCAAAATACATTCTTTACTCGGTTATATTACGTTATAGTTGTTAACTTGACAAATTTGCACAAATCGATTTAATGTGGATGATGGTGGAGGATGTGGCACATGTTCTTAATCTCATATTTTTTTTCTTCTAATTATAAATGTTATCCTTTCTTACTTGTCCCTGGAATTATATTACATTGGCAATGAGGAGACGTGAATGTGTACTTTTTTTTGGTCCCATGAAGTAGAAAAAGAGGAAAAAGTTGAATTAACAGAGGCAACAAGTTTTTATGGTGAGGATCATGAAATTACTTTTTGACAATGAAACCAACTTCAGTCTTTATCTAAGCAATATAGAAATAAACAAAAACTAATGATGACTTGGAAACAACTAGAAGGGACTTCTTTAAAAATGTTGCCTATTAATTAATTTCTTTGACTAAATCTCATACATAAAAATTGTGTCAATTATGTATAGGTTAAAGTGTCATGGCTCTGCGATGATGGAACTAAAGATCTTTTTTTAGTACCAAGAGAACAAAGACACCTAGCTAAACTTTCCTTCAATTTATGTGCAGTGATAATTCGTATTACTTTATATCCATTAATGCATTAAAGGTATAATAATGAGCAATGCCTCCGAAAAATAAGTCGCAAGCCGGCTGCAATGCATAAATAGGATTTCCTAATTTTTAAGTTAATGTCAATTTTTAATAAATTAATATATATAAATAGGATTTCCTAATTCTTAAGTTAATGTCAATTTTCAATAAATTAATATATTCCTGTACTAAATCTTGTTTCACTTTAATTTTTTTTATATAGGTATTTCTCTTCTTATTTTTCATTAATCTAATAATTTTCCAAAATAAAAACTCCAAATAGATTAGGCATATTTTCTACTTCCAATACTCCTCGTTGAGACCACATTTTTCTACTTCCCATGCCCTGAAAAAATGTAATTGAATTTTAAAGAAATAACATAACAAGTCCTTATAAGAGAGGCATATGCACCAGTAAATTTTCTTAGAACAAAATTTTAATGCAGCTTTTTAGATGTTTTTTTAATATTGTTTCTGATATGAATTGGATTTTCACATAAGTAATCTATACTAATTTTTAATTTAAGCTTTTCTTTTTATATATAAATTACTAACATGAAACTCTAATTTTAATTAGTTCTTATGTGGTATCTTCAATTAGTTCCCAAGTGGTATCTTCCTCTTAAAAGAGTCTATACTCTAAAATTCATATGAAGATGAATTATGCTTGATTGATTTTAGATTAATGAAGGGATTTCAGATAACTTTGGGGGCTTCTATTCATGAACATTTGGTTAATTGTTCTTCTGTTATTATTGATCATATTTTTTTTTTTAATATTGGACTAAATGTGTACATACTACTTTTTCAGATAAGGAAGGAGCAAAGTTTATAGAGGTTTCAGAGAATGGGAACTTGATTATTCTCTGTTAGTGCATATTCTCTCACCAACTTACTCCTATCCTTACTTATTGAATTTTAGTTAAGGAAGAGGATCGAGAGGCTTAAATTTTTCTTTTTTAGTTTGAAGCCTAGCTACCATGCTTCAAGTGTTGTGAGTGTGCTTTTGGTAGTTTTATTATATCAATTTGTTGAGTTGAAATTGTCTTTATCAAATTTCTAGACTTGATTGATTGCAGGGAAGCTATAGTCCTGTAGGAGATAATCAATCATGGAAGTTGTGACCAAAGAAAATAAGGTTACAATAAATGAACATGAGTCAAGAAATTTAACTGAGAAAAATGTTGATCATTCTATAATGGTTTCCAAAAAATTCTCAAAAGGTTGGAAACCTTGTCTCTTATGTTTTGTGTTGTTGTTGCTTATTTTGGTTGAAATTGAAATTGAACAACTTACAATTATTCTTTATTTATTTTTGGTATCGGTTGTTGGAAATGCCGCTCCATCGTCAAATCAAGTAAAAGGATCAAGCGAAGGAAGCAATATTGATTGAGATGTCTTGTAATATTGTTTGAACATTGAGATGAACATTAACATGTGTTGTTTATTTCCTCTGATGTTAAGTTATCATTTGATGTACTTGAATTTGGTATACTTTTGAACAATGTGAGTTTTGATCTACTTTGAATGAATGAATGAACAATGGAGGTTGTCAAGGTAAACTTTTCTAATTGACATTGACATTGAGATTAGACAACTGTACTTTAGTTCTCTGCACTAAAGTTAACTTGTGTAACATCCCTATATTTTCTTACATCTAAAAAAAATAACATGTATAGATTAATCGTGATATTATAAAATTTGACCTTCGTTTCCTCCACTAGGATTATTTTACACACAACTTATGCACTGCACCACCCCACCTAAGAACAAGACAACTCAAAATTTCAAAAATTACTTCACTGTGCATAAAGTTGGTAGCAGGTCACTACTTATCTCTAAACAGGTCACCACTTAATGTGACTATGATTAACTAAATAACTACATTAACAGTGATATTATAGAACTTGACCTCCGTGTCCTGCATTGGGGTTACTTTACACACATCTCATACACTGCACCACACCACACAAGAATAACACAACTTCAAAATTCTAAAATTACATCACTATGCAAAATGTTGGTAGTAGATCACCACTTATTCTTACAAAAGGTCACTACTTACTGTAGTGTGTTAAGGTAAGTGATGACCCCTATAGTTTTATGTGAAAGTAGTTGATATGCTTCGCCAAGCGAAGGAACAACAGGTTGTCATCAACAATTTGGAGAAAGAGTTGAAAGAGTTACAAGAATTTTTAAGTGCATGTGCAATATCTTATGTGCGTGATAGTCCTTCTGCAGATGATGACGAACATCTGCAGACATCTTACGTTGATGATAAAGATGTACCCGATGAGCAAGGCATACCCGAAGAACAAGACGAACCCGAAGAGCAAGATGTACCCGAACAACCAGACGTACCTGAACAACAAGACGTACCCCAAGAGCAAGACGTACCCGAACATAATTTTTAAATTTGAATGTATGGCAGTGACAACACATAGAAACTAAGTTCATACAAACTAAGAAGAACAAGTAACCAACAAATTGAGTTAAGACATGTAATAAGCATTGTTCAAACATGTGCTTATAAATTATAAATACAATTTTGTATCCTCAATTATACAATAATAGTCATCATTGTGCATATAGGCATGTTTGTAAGATGTGGAAGTTTAAACCATCCTTGAACTTCAGATTTTGTCTTCCTCCATCTTATTCAATAACTCGAATTGCTTTGCATCTGAATATATGTCAAATTTTAAAACCTATAGGCATGAATATTGTAACGAAAGGCACACTTGTTTATACTATAGTTATAATGAAAGCCACATACCTTAACAATGTTGTTTATGGTTATATTAAGGTAGAATGCTCTTTGATTCAGAGTAAATATGGCTACCTATAACAACATTAATGCTTTCATGAAATATGATATGGAGTTATTTGAAAAAAAGAGTTTTATGGAAGATAAATACATTCTTTAGCACTAAGACTGATCCTACTGCAATTTGTGATCCAAATTCTGGATCTTTTAACACCTTTGCGTGTACACTTGCTCTAACTGTTCCTGTTGGATCCTGTAATAAAGAGGTGTATAATAGTCATTTTTGTGTTGCATAAACTGAAAGGATCGAAAGAGTACATAAGCCATATATTACCTTAATAGTTATTAACATGTCTCCTAAACCATTTGGTTGACATTCTTTGACATTACTTATATTTAAGCGAAAACGGTCCAGTGTTGAAGGGGTCCAATCTAGGTTGCACAAAAAAACTTGGTTTGAGCGAAAACGGGGCAGTGCTGAAGGGGTCGATTTTAGCTTGCACGAAAATATTTGGATCAAGCGAAAACAGAGCAGTGCTGAAGGGGTCGATTTTAGCTTACACTAAAATATTTGGATTAAGCGAAAACATGGCAGTGTTGAAGGGGTCGAATTTAGCTTGCACGAAAAAATTTGGATTAAGCGAAAACGGGGCAGTGTTGAAGGGGTTGATTTTAGCTTGCACGAAAAAAATTGGATTAAGCGAAAACGAGGTAGTGCTGAAGGGGTTGATTTTAGCTTGGATGAAAAAAAATTGGATTAAGCGAAAACGGGACAGTGCTGAAGGGGTCGATTTTAGCTTGCACGAAAAAATTTGGATCAAGCGAAAATGGGGCAGTGTTGAAGGGGTACAATTTAGCTTGCACGAAAAAAGTTGGATCAAGCGAAAACGAGGCAGTGCTGAAGGGGTCGATTTTAGCTTGCACGAAAAAATTTGGATCAAGCGAAAACGGGGCAGTGTTGAAGGGGTACATTTTAGCTTGCACGAAAAAAATTGGATCAAGCGAAAACGGGGCAGTGCTGAAGGGGTCGATTTTAGCTTGCACGAAAAAATTTGGATCAAGCGAAAACTGGGCTGGGCAGTGCTGAAGGGGTCGATTTTAGCTTGCACGAAAAAATTTGGATTAAGCGAAAACGGGGAAGTGTTGAAGGGGTCCACTTTAGCTTGCACGAAAAAATTTGGATTAAGCGAAAACGGGGCAGTGCTGAAGGGGTCCATTTTAGCTTGCACGAAAAAATTTGGATTAAGCGAAAACGGGGTTAACTCATATAACAAGTCAAGTTAGTTATCTTTCAAACAACTTACCTATTCATATGAACCTCCTTCGACTCTCACCACCTGAATAACTTCATCTATATGATTCCATTATCTCAGTAGAGTCAGGATATCTCCTTCTAGACGAATCCCTAGTCAATGCACATCCTAAACAATCTTAACACGGTATTTTCTTTCCTAAAAATACTGTCTTGAGATTGGTGACCATGTCACCCTCATATCCAGATCTTCTAGCCTACTGTTCCATTGCAAATTAAGGCTAGCTTCCCTTACCTGAAATTTAGCGGGTATTTGTTAAGAGCTCCAAATCCACCAAGAACTTAAAGGTAACTTAACATGCACCACAGAGTCCTAATAAAAAATCTAGCTATATCATTAGGACCCTGAGCTAACAGAGATTAACCTTGAAGCTAAAAGGGTCACATGTAAAGCAAAGACAAAAACAACCTAACAAGTTCAAAATTTGACTCAAAGAGAAAAGCAAAAATGAACTTACTCTATCAGAAATTCTGATCGGGGCAGTCTTGTTGTATTCACTGCCAAGAGTCTGATGGTGGACTTCGATCGTTGAATTGATGAGGGAGGAAGCCAGAATCTTAGAGAGAAGGGAGAGGAAAGGAAAAAGAACTTTGAGAGATGGTGGTTCTTTTTAAAATGAAACCTGAATAACAGAATTTCTATTTATATGCTCTTTTAAATTTAAAAATAAAATATTCTCGTGTCATTTTAATTTTACCACTTCTACTCTAAGACTATTTTTCTCAATCCTTACAATTTGCACACACCTCATGCACCACCCCACACAAGAACAAAGCAAAAATTTTATGAACTTACTTAGGTGTGCAAAAACTTAATAGCAGGTCACCACTTATTCTTACACAAGTCGCCATTTAATGTGATTGTGACTAACTAACTACATTAATTGTGATATTATAGAATTTGACCTTCGTTTCCTCCACTAGGATTATTTTACACACAACTTATGCACTGCACCACCCCACCTAAGAACAAGACAACTCAAAATTTCGAAAATTACTTCACTCTGCATAAAGTTGGTAGCAGGTCACTACTTATCTCTAAACAGGTCACCACTTAATGTGACTATCATTAACTAAATAACTACATTAACAGTGGTATTATAGAACTTGACCTCCGTGTACTCCATTCGGGTTACTTTACACACATCTCATACACTGCACCACACCACACAAGAACAACACAACTTCAAAATTCTAAAATTACATCACTATGCAAAATGTTGGTAGTAGATCACCACTTATTCTTACAAAAGGTCACCACTTACTGTAGTGTGTTAAGGTAAGTGATGACCCCTGTAGTTTTATGTGGTGCCCTCTTCAGAACTTTTATGCACAGTCCAAGAAATTATTTGCATGTTCTTCTTTGGTGTTGTAAGGGTTGAGATGAGAGTAAAGTGAGGTCATTGGAGGTTATGTAATTAAATATTGTAAGAGGAGCTTGAAATGTAGTGTGTGAAAGTAAGTGTTGACCCCTGCAGTTTTATGTGGTGACCTTTTCAGAAATTCATGCACAGTCTAAGAAATTATTTGCATCTTCTTCTTTGGTGTTGTGAGGGTTGAGATGGAAATAAAGTGAGGTCATTGGAGGTTAGGTAATTAAATATTTTAAGACTACCCTCAAATGTAGTGTGTTAAGGTAAGTGGTGACCCTTGCAGTTTTATGTGGTGACCTCTCTAAAACTTTATGCATAGTCCAAGAAATTATTTGCATCTTCTCCTTTGGTGTTGTGAGAGTTGAGATGGAAGTAAAGTGAAGGTCATTAGAAGTTAGGTAATTAAATATTTTAAGACGACCTTCAAATGTGGTGTGTGAAGGTAATTAAATATTGTAAGAGGAGTTTGAAATGTACTGTGTGAAGGTAAAGGGAGACCCATGTCGTTTTATGTGGTGACTTCTTCATAATTTTATGCACAGTCCAATTATCATCCAAGAATTTATTTGCATGTTCTTGAATCCATAAGTCACAGATTTGATATATTTCAATGGTGTTCAAATTACATAATAGAAAACATTATCTTCAAGAATATATTTCAATGGTCTTCAAATTACATAATAAAAAACATTATCTTCAAGAATGTGATCAAGCCGTCAAATTTAAAAGTGCAAGTCACATCATGTCATGTCTAAATTTTCTTTTGTACATAAAATATATAACTTCATTCATCTGCAATATTATCATTGTTGTCTTTATTGTCCACAAGCTGCAAAAAATACTATATAAGATGAAAAATCAAGATATATACTTGATGATAATGTCAAAATAACTACAATAGAATTTATCTTATGAAAACCATATTACAATGCAACCAATTAATGTGCTTCATATTTAGTGTCATAACAAATAATGTGTTTCATCATCAATGCAGATGATGCTTAAATGGTAAGTTGACTGAAGCAAAATTTTGTTCTATTCATTCCAATTGCTTACGGGAAAAGAAGTTAGGTCATAGTAGATCATGATTTACATTTAATAGAAAAAATTTACTTGCATTTACGGGAAAAGAAGTTAGGTCATATGTATCTGACGCTTGATGCATACATCACATGAAAATATGTAGCACACTTGTAACAAGTTATACATGAACCACGACTCTGTTTACAAATCACACAAGTCTGCAGTCTCAAGGATAAGAACCATACATGAGTTCATTATTATAGTCTAGAAAAAAAGAAAAGAAGACAAAAGTATTATTACATAAGAAAAACCACAACCATATTCGTGAACAATTAGAGAACTAAAATGAAAAATGATGATGGAAGATTATATGGTGCATTTTGGATTGTTGGTGTGGAATTTACTTTTTCACAAAAAGTCATTTGGAAGAATGAAATTTCTTTTTACAGACAAATCATCCAAAAGCAATTTCTGAATAAGCATATAAATAAATCATTAAATTTACACAACAAAATGTATTTGGGTTCATTTAGGTTTCCTAGTCAAATAAAATTTAGAATCAGTCAATCATTATTGCAGACAATATTTAACTGAAACCAACTGTATAAAAACAAGATCACCATTTAGCCATCTTACCTTCACAAATGAATTAGGATAAATTTTAAGGATTCCTACAGCAGGTTTCACGACCTCATGGTTTTGGAAAACAACTTGAGATCGAAACCAAGCACATATTACATGAACCCACAACATTTCAACATTAGTTGGCTTTAAAGCACCACCTAAAGAGCAAGTGTTTCCAATATAGTTAAAGCATATTAGCACTTTATCACAACACTGATCATTAAAGATAAAAACTATGAAAGAAAAAACAAGGTTGGTGCAAATTGCAAATTTATAACACTAGGACTCTTAGATAACCATTATAGCATTTGTATCAGGATTATAGTTATAAAGTTATAAGAGGATTTATTAACAATGTGAAAATGGACAAGAATGGAAAAACATTAGATATTGTGATTGATTATCCACCAAAGTAAAACGTTTTTTTAAATATAATTATGGTTGGTTCAATACATATAAATGCAACTAAGAGTGTTGAATCCACTGTGTACTACATTCATAAATAATTTAACATCGCAAAAAATAGACACAAAAGCAAATAAAAATTTTCAGACTTCCAAATATACTAATGTGAAGTGCCTTTTACTAGGAAAAGGCAACACTTTCTCTCAACATCAAAAGTTTCACATACTCTGCTAACCCAAGAATTTAAATACTTGACATGTTTTGCCCCATAGCACTCTTGGTGGACTGTTATTTGGCATCTGCACAATAAACAAGTGAACATGTAAAATCACTTCCTTCAAAGCCTAATAAATTTGAAATAAAACATTAGACAACTCAAAAATTTAAAAAGTTAAGGCAAAAGAATATGAAAAAAAAGGAGAAAACATGTTACAAATAATAATTTTGTTATCTTCCCAATCTTCAACTCATCTGCAAGAACCAAAACTCACCTAAATAGTTCCTTCATACCACGACAAACCACCATCAAAACAACCGCATCCACCACCACGACCAACCACTTTGAAAACATGCGCACTCACCACCACAACCAACCACCGTCAAAATAGCTGCACGCACTACGACGACCAACCACTGTGAAAACACGTGCATCCACCACCACGACCAACCACCATCAAAACAGTCACACCTACGACGACGACCAACCACCGTGAAAAGAGGCACACCCACCACGACCACCACAAACGTTGGAAGAGAAATGATGGAAACCAAGTAGAGGATGCTCTAGGCCATGAAGCCCAAGCCCAACAAGGGGCCCAAGCCCATCAAGGGGTCCAAGCCCAACAAGGGGCCCAAGCCCAACGAATTACTAGGAGCATGGCAAGAGCTTTGGGACAAGAGTATAATAAAATGGCTCTTCTTATTTCTTTTGTAGAATAGGGGTGTGAATGTAATAAAAAGGTGTAAGTAGTAAGGGAGTCTAGGGGGGAGTGTAGATAGGAGCCTAGGGGGTGCCAAACCGAATTTCATTGCATTTGTGTGCCATTTAGCTTGCATTTTCAGCACCTCTAGGCTATAAATAAAGGTGCTTAGCTTGTACAATTCAGATTGGAATTTTATAATAGAGAGACTATACTCAATTTTGGAGAGAATTTGTGAGTTTTGAGTCTTCCTCTTCTTTGCCTTATCTTGTGAGCTATGGTGAACTTCAAGTGGTGGCACTCCATCACTTATCTTGGTAAAAGGTTCCAAGTGGCGTGAATGGCTTCTTCCAATTCTCAAAATCCAGCAAGCATCTTCTTCTATAAGTGTTCTTCTTCCCTTTTCTTCAATTTTCCATTCGGTAGTTTTGATTCCTAGAGTTTACTTCTTTTTCTACCGTTTAATTTTGTGTTTCCAGCATTGTGTTCTTATTTCTGTTTTGGTTCAGTAGCTATCTTTTAAATTCTGTCTAGTTTTAATTCTTGTTCTTCTTTCCTTTTGTTTTGATTCAATTTGACAATACATGGACTTCCATATGAGTCTTGGTTGGTGCTTAGTTTTGGTGAGTTCTTGAATTTAGAACATTGATCCAATTCTAAAGTAAAGTGCCTTTCAAATCCAGCTCAAGTTGTTCCTAAGAATGTCAAGAATCATGTGTTCTTGTAGTTACATTCACATCAAGAAAGCTTGAGGAGAAGGTGAAAGAGGATGTGGAGGAGAAGGGGGGAAGAGGGAAAACGACAACGAACTAAAAAAGAAGTCAAATAAGTGAAACCCCAATTTCTAACCTAATTTTACAATGTGACCAATGTGACTAAGGACACTCAAATATTATCTTTTCATAAATTTTTACTGGGCCCCACAACAAAAATAAAATATTATTATCCTTGCCACGTCAGCGGTTGTATGGTGGAGCAACGCATTTGCGGTTGTTCAACCATCATTTTTCATAAGTTTTTGATAAGTAGTTAATGAAACCTCTTTTCTTCAATAACCAACATGATTAGACATGTGGACCGTGAGACTATTGAAAGTGATTTCAAACGACATTGGGTAGTGGTTTGGAGATTTATGTGTGATCATTGTTGCAGAGATTACAAAGGCAGTGAAATAGGTAAGGATATTGTTGCTAATTAGCGTACCGCCCTGGTAGTCGGGAGTAATGGCGTGGCGTCGAGCTATGATATAGGTGTGTCGGATGGTACACCTGGTTGGCAGAAGGGAAGGAGGTCGGGGGGCTTGCGTACTCGCCAGTTATTAAGTTGGCGTGCTCCGATCTACATCATGCCTAAACCGGCGGTCACCGAGTTGAAGATGAAGTCGCCAGATGTGAACCCAGGCGACCAAGTGATTAGAGATCGCCGAGACAAGGACATCGCCGAAGATGGAGGCAGATAGACACTTCCCAGCTGGCCAGAGGATGAGGTCGGGGGACAGCTTACTTGAGCATACACGGCGAAACAGGTGGTGCAGATCATGAAGGCGGCCGGCGAGACCACAGGGAAGGTGTGTACGAAGGCACCCGAACTCGCCATCCAGAAGAGATCGCGCTCCAAGGCAACTATGCACTGAGTAGTATCATGCATAAGTAACTTAGCCAAAGAAGAGTCAGAAGTAGCGCCCAAGTCAAGGATGCTCCAGATGAAGGCACGTGTACAGCTGGATGCGAGCCACGTGTCCAAATGTGTAACTGCCAGGAGAGAGAAAGTGCCAAGGTATATAAGAGTTCCCAACGAACTTCTGAGGTACGCACGTTCAGATTATTTCTTTACGCTTGCGAGTCTTGAGTACACTGAGAGAGAACTGGTCACGGTTCCTTAGAGTTCTTGAGTCTTACTCTTGAGTAATTGGTGGTTCAGTCGCTGACTTGGGTGTCGGAGCGCGATCAGCCGCAGCGGCGCCGTTTCGTCTTTTGCAGGTTCTTGAGGTGGATCGTGGTGAAGGACGGAGGCAAACACGGCGCACACGTCGATCCAAGTTTGACGAGGCAAAGCTCCAGCGTTTTGGTCAACAGGCAGGATCATCAGGCGCCCACCGTGGGGCCGTGTAAAACCTGTTCCCATCCACAGCGTGAGTTCTTGGAGGTTTCTGCAGTTTCTGTGTGGTTGTGTGCTGGTGCAACCATTGTCCGCTGTTCGTCTAGGTTTTGTTCGGTGATTTCGCGTTTTCCACCGTTTGTTTGGGTTCTTGTTCGGTGAGGTGAGGTTTTTCGCTCTTGCGCGAGTTTTAATCGGTGAAGATCTGAGTTCTGTTGCTCGTTTGGGTTTTCGTGGGAGAAGTGTTGGTTTTTGGTGGAGTTGCGAGTTTCTGCGAAGGTTTGCTGCGTTCTTGAGGTTCTTCGAGGTTTCGCGAAGTTCTGACCGATTGATCGTTGAATCGATCGTCGCTGAAGAAGGTGTTGTTCATCGCTCTCTGTGATTCGTCAAGATTTCATGAGAAAAATGAGAAGCAACCGTTCAAGTCCAGTTGCGCCCGTTGCTGCTGAAGGCGCCATGACTATGGCGCAGATGGTGGAAATCATGCGCTCACTGCAGGCGAATGTTGAAGCCTCGCGCATAGAGCAGGCAAGAATGCACGAGGACCTGGTCGCCTCTCGGGCCAGGAATGATGAGCTTAGCAGAGTGACTGAAGAGCTGCGTCAAGCTCTTCAGGAGCAGCGAGGGCGTCCAGTCGCTGAGGAGGTCGCGCCGTCAACGCCGCCTCGCGTTTTCCCTATGCCTTTCGCTCAGGCGATTACCGACACGCCTATCCCTGCGAGTGTGGTACCCGTGAAGGCTGTTTTTACCGGCGTGGAGGACTCTGAGGCACATCTCACCACGTTCCATACGCAGATGATGCTGTCAGGAGGATCAGACGCCGTGTACTGCAAGATGTTCGTGAGCACGCTCCAGGGAACGGCGCTGGAATGGTTTGTGAGCCTGCCTACGGGTCACATAACCAACTTCCAACAGTTTTCAAAGATCTTCGTCGAGCAGTACATAGTGAACAAGGCACCGCCCAGGGTGTCTTATGATTTGTTCGACATAAGGCAGTATCAGGGAGAGTCCCTCAGGGACTACCTGAATCGTTTTGGGGCGCAGATGGTCCGCTCGCCAGCCAAAGACGAAGAGATGCTGGTCTACGCATTCAAGAAGGGCGTGCTGCCGGGACCATTCTGCGAGGCATTGATCAGGGCTCACCCTGCCACATTTGCTGAGGTCAGGCGACTTGCGGTGGCCCACATCGCCGATGAAAGTGAGGTCGCCGAGAAGAGGGGAAGCGTGGCTCCCGCCAGGCCACGTGCCCAGACCAGGATCCAGCCACAGAGGGTGCTGGAGACGGCGGCGGCCAAGAGGGATCAAAGGACTCGCCATCCTTACGATCCAAGGAAGAACAAAGGCAGGGGCCCAGGCCGCTCTCAACCAGCACGCCGGGAGTACAATCGCCCGCCAAAGCACAAGTTTGTCATGGGATTGGCGGACTTGATCGCCATTCCCAATATATCAGCTAGGCTGAAGGCGCCCGAGAAGGTGGGCGATAAGGTGTTGGGACCAAAGCCAGACGCCTGGTGCGAGTTCCACCAGGGCTTTGGCCACACCGTGGACTCATGTTTAGCTTTGGGATACCAGCTCGACGACCTGGTCAAGAGCGGGTTCCTGAATGATTATCTGCTGGATAGAAGGACGGGGGGCGCGTCGAGCTCCCAACCAGCAGGTGGTGAGGCTCAGCAGCACGAAATGCCTACCCACGGAGAAATCCACACCATTGCAGGAGGTTTCTCGGGTGGTGGATGCACCGCATCACAGAGGAAGAGGTATGCGAGGTCCGTGATGACGGTGGATATGTTTGAGGACCACTCGCCGGATGTGGACATTACGTTCACAAGGCAAGATCTTCGGGACGTTGTGCCTCATGACAACGATCCCATAGTCATCTCGTTGATCACAGCAGGAAGGAAGGTTCACAGGGTTCTGGTGGACTAAGGAAGCTCGGCAGACGTGATGTTCTGGCCGACTTTCACACAGTTGGAGCTACCCCTTGACCAGCTGAGGCCCTATGGAGGTTGTTTGTATGGTTTCGTTGGTGACCAGGTAGAGGTCAGGGGGTACATAGAGTTGAGGACTACGTTTACAGATGAGGCGGGTTCGAGAACAGAGAAGATCAAGTACCTTGTCGTGAACGCTCCTTCAGCATACAACATTCTGCTGGGAAGGCCCACGCTCAACAGAATAGGCGCTATACCGTCGACCCGGCACATGAAGGTGAAGCTGCCGTCCATGGAGGGGGTGGTGATCACCATCAAATCCGACCAGAAAGAAGCGAAGAAGTGCTATGAGAATAGCCTGAAGAACAAGAGGTCGGTGAGTTACGTGACAACCACCCCGCCTCCTGGTGTGAAGCCCAGACCGCCAGAAGTGACGTGGTGATGGTGGATGCTGAGCTGGGGGAGGGGAACACCGGTCTAGAGGAAGAAGAGGCGAGGAATCGCTCTGAGGAAGCGAGGGAGCTGGGAATCGCCAGGGCGGTGATCGCCAGAGAAACCAGACCAAAACCCGTCGAGCAGTGGCTCGAAAGGGAGATCGGGGGAAAGATCTTCAAGCTGGGAAGATCCCTGGAAGTTGAGCTCCAGGACCAGATCGCCAAGGTGATAGAGCGGCATCTGGATGCGTTTGCATGGTCCGCTTCGGACATGCCCGGGATCGATCCCGACTTCTTGTGCTATCATTTGGCAATGGACAGTCAGGTCAGACCGGTACGCCAGCGGAGGAGGAAGTTCAATGAGGAGAGGAGGCAGGCGATTAGAGACGAAACCCAGAAACTCCTCGCTGCAGGCCATATCAGGGAGGTGCAGTACCCTGAGTGGCTGGCCAATGTCGTGCTGGTGAAGAAGAGCAGTGGGAAATGGCGCATGTGCGTCGATTTCACTGATCTGAACAAGGCCTGCCCAAAGGATTCGTATCCTTTACCCAGCATAGACGCCCTGGTGGACAGCGCTGCAGGGTGTAAGTTGTTGAGTTTCCTGGATGCCTTCTCGGGGTACAACCAGATCAAGATGCATCCCAGGGACGAGGAGAAGACTGCCTTCATGACCGAGAGATCGTGCTATTGCTACAAGGTGATGCCCTTTGGGCTGAAGAATGCGGGGGCCACGTACCAGAGGTTGATGGATCGAGTACTTGCACCAATGCTGGGAAGGAATGTGCAAGCGTACGTGGATGACATGGTCGTGACCTCGCCGGAGAAGAGCAAGCACGTTGCGGATTTGGAGGAGTTGTTCACTACGATCGCCAAGTTTAGGTTGAAGCTGAATCCCGAGAAGTGCATCTTTGGCGTGGAGGCCGGAAAGTTTTTGGGTTTCCTCTTGACTGAGAGAGGAATAGAAGCCAACCCTGACAAGTGTGCCGCCATCTTGGTGACGAGGAGCCCGACTACCGTGAAGGAAGTGCAGCAGCTTACAGGTCGGATGGCTGCTCTGTCTCGTTTCGTGTCAGCCAGCGGAGAGAAGGGCCATCCGTATTTCCAGTGTCTGAGGCGGAATAACAAATTTGCCTGGACGAAGGAGTGTGAAGAAGCCTTCGTCAAGCTTAAGGAGTATCTGGCGAGCCCGCCGGTTTTGTGCAAACTGCTGGTGGGAACCCCTTTCAGGTTGTATTTTGCTGTAACTGAGAGGGCGGTGAGCGCGGTGCTCGCCCAAGACCAAGATCAGGCTCAAAAGCCCATTTATTTTGTTAGTAAGGTGCTGCAGGGCCCCGAAACGAGATATCAGGCCCTGGAGAAGGCTGCACTGGTAGTAGTCTTTTCCGCAAGGAGGTTACGCCACTATTTCCATAGCTTCACAATACTGGTGATGACCGACTTGCCCATTCAGAAGGTCTTGAAGAAGCCCGATGTTGCTGGGAGGATGGTGAAGTGGGCGGTGGAGCTGTCGGAGTTCGACATCAAGTATGAGCCCCGAGGTCCGATCAAGGGGCAGATCTTCGCGGATTTCGTGGTCGAGCTCTCATCTGAGGCGACACGAGTTGAGGGGAATGACTTCCGCTGGGTGCTTTCAGTGGACGGGTCGTCGAACCAGTAGGGTAGCGGTGCCGGAGTCATACTGGAAGGGCCCAACGGTGTGCTGATCGAACAATCTTTGAGGTTTGCCTTCAAAGCCAGCAACAATCAAGCAGAATATGAGGCGCTGATCGCCGGTATCTTGCTGGCTAAGGAGATGGGAGCCAGGGTGCTGATGGCTAAGAGTTCCAGGCTAAAGATCCACAAATGGCGGCTTACCTGGAGTATGTACAGGAATTGAAGAGTTCCTTTATATCCTTTGAAGTGGTGCATGTGCCCAGGGAGCAGAATGCCCGAGCTGACTTGCTAGCTAAGCTCGCCAGTTCGGGCAAGGGGGGTAGGCAGAGGACGGTGATTCAAGAAACTCTGAAGACGCCCAGAGCATTTGTGGCAGATCACCTGGTTCTTCAGATAAGCAAGTCGACGGGAAAAGCGGCAAGAAGTCACAGGTCTTTGACTCAAGAAACCTTGAGATCTCCGAGAATAAGGGCATGTCGGGGAGGAAAGGTGAACATGACGCAGGTCTGCACGACCCATGAGCCAGACACCTGGGTAACACAGTACAAGCGATCCCTGGCGGATGGCCTTCTCCCGCTGGATCCGACGGAGGCTAGGAAGATAAAGAAGAATTCTAGCAAGTTCACAATGATTGACGGCGAGTTGTACAGGTTTGGGTTCACTCATCCACTCCTGGAATGTGTGCACGGCGAGAAATGTACAAGAATTATGGCAGAGCTCCATGAAGGGATATGCGGAAGCCACGTCGGGGGTCGAGCTCTGGCCGCAAGGACTCTCCGTGCAGGTTACTACTGGCCAACAATGAGAGAAGACTGTAAGAAGTATGCGCAGTGCTGCAAGCAATGCCAGCAGCACGCCGATTGGCACAAGGCGCCTCCCGAAGAGTTGAAGTCAATTTACAGCCCTTGGCCGTTTCACACATGGGGAATCGACATCCTGGGACCATTCTCGCTGGCGATCAGGCAGATGAAGTACTTGGTGGCGGCGATTGAATATTTCACCAAGTGGATTGAAGCAGAACCAGTGGCCCAGATCACCGCAAACAAGATTGAGGGTTTCGTGTGGAAGAACATTGTGTGCCGGTTTTGATGGCATTTCATGAAGGTCTTCTTGAATCATGTAAGAAAAAGTGGTGCGGAAGCTATGAAGGTGTGTGAGCAAGATCCTCCTAAGAGTGATGTTGATCTTGAAGGTGCATGAAGTGTATGAATATTGGGAGGTTCGGCCAGCCCAAGGAAAGGTGAAGGATGTGAAGTTTAGAGCCTAGAATTCTAGGGAGAAGCAAAGCTTGGCACAAAATGGCAGCATAACTTTACTCACAATAAACTTGAAAATACAAGGTGTAGGCTCCTTCTTTTATAGGCTAAGGAGGACCATAATGCAACCCTAATGCTAGCCAAATGAAATGTAAATGTGAAGCACATGGGTGCACATGGCACATGGGTGCACAAATGAGCACATGGGGAGGGGTGTGTCTAGTTTTTATGCTCACCCCCTCCATGGGCTTTCTAGACCGGCCTTGGTAAATTTAGAGGTTTTTTTAGAAACTCTAAGTTTACCTAGGTTGGTGTTTTAGGTGCCAAAATTAATTCTAAGAAAATTACAAATAAAGTTCCTATGCTAATTTTGACAAGAAATTAAAGTCTACTCTACACTAGAGTTTATGGCATTTGAACATGTAAAAGAACGTCTTCTTGGATCCTCTTGGCCATAACTCTATGGTGGGCCCAAATCTACCCTTTGGTGGGCTTGCATGTGGGCTTGTGCTTGGGCCTCTTCCATCATCCCCTCCCTCTTGAAAAGGATTTGTCCTCAAATCCATTGCTTCTTCTTCTTCATGGATAGGGGAATGGATGTGGCTGGATGGTGTCCATCATCTCCTCCTTCTTGAGAAGATCTATCCTCAGATCTACAGACTTGATCTCGGATAGCAACCTTTTGCTTCGCCAAAGCTTGTCCTCCTGGATCAAACGTCCACCTATAGAAATAATCAAATAAGGCATAGGTGTTAGTTTGCAAATTAATTTTACTAGGTTGCCATTTTTGTTTTTCTTTTGATTTTGGCAACCTTGGATAAAGTTTCTCTTTTAATGGTTGTGTGTGGTCTCTAATCATCTTATGTATTTTAAAATGTTCATTTGTGGTTACTTTCTCTTTAGGCATAAATCCTATAGAAGATGGTAACAACTTAAAAGGAGAAAGATGATTGAACCCACACATAACTTTAAAAGTAGAAATATAAGTAGTTTTGTGAACTACTTTATGGTATGTTTGCTCACCTCTAGAGTTGTGTGTGCACTTCATGATTATTCTAGGCATAGTAGAAAGAGCTAGATTTTCAAATATATTTTGACCATGCGTTTGAGGATGATAAGAATTTAAAGTGTGCAATTTAGTTGCAAGTTTTCCAAAGGAAATCCTCAAATCATGGTTTGCGAAATTTGGAACTCTATTCAACACTATGCTTGAAGATAAACCATGAAGATGTATCACTTCTCTAGAGAAGAGTTTATCCATAACCATGAAGATTGAATCACAACCTTTTGTTGTCCTAGGGAGTTTTAATATGAAATTTATATCTTCCCAAGGATCATTTGCAAAAGGTGAAGGAGTATAGAGTTTATGAGACATTGCCTTGGGCGTAGTTTGAAAACAAGAATTGTACCTAAGGTAATGTCTTTGAACTTCTTTTCTCATGGGGGACAAAAGTTTTCCTTTTAAAAGCTCTAGAGTTTTATCAACTCTAATTTGTCCCATGAGTTGTCCTTCATGAAGACTTTTTCTCTTATGTGGAAGGGTAGTCTCGTTGTGACAACCATTGTTTATAAGGATTTGTACACTTTGCAATGGTTGTCTCAATAAGACATGACAAGTTTCTTTAGGCACTACTTCACATAAAAAATTGTTTTTGTAGATGCTTATAAAAAACTTGACATTCACTTGGTGATATCCTAGCACATATGAGAAATAATCTATTTCATTTTTATCTATGCAAGCTTCTTTTAAAGACTCTTCTTTTTCACTTAGGCTTGCAAGTGTTCCTTTACAAAAGGTAAGGCTTTGAGGTTGTTCAACAAGACACATATTTTCAAAGGTATTTTTAAATCTTTGGTCTTGTTGAATGACCTTGTGGGAAGGAACACTCTTCTCCCACGCCTTTTGTTCTTCAAGGGTCTTCTCATTCTTTTCTTTTTCTTTAGCTTCCCTTTCGACTTCCCCTCTCTTCTTTTGTGTTTTTCTTTCCTTTCTTTCTTTATGGGAAGCAAACAATTTTTCTACCCTCATTTCCCAATCTACGCAAGCTTCTATATTTTCTTTTCCATGGAAATGGGGTTGGTCTACCCTAACCCCTCTTGGGTTTTCTTATTCTTTTCTATCTCTTATATGTCTTCTAGGGGGTGCTTGCTAATAATCATTTACTCTAATGCTTCCCTCCCCAAAAGAATCATGATCTTTAGAGATATATGCATGAGAAGGTAATTTTTTTAGAATGTGAGACTTCTCATCCTTTGCTTTAGTCAAAACATTAAGTTTAGTCTCACTCTCCAATTGTCTATAAGCAATTGATTGCACAGTTTGTGAAACTTCTTTCAAAAGAGTTTTAAAAGATTTTAATTCACTTCCAATAGACTTTGTAGGATGAGAAGAAGAAGACATGGCTAAAGCTTTGTGTATACAAGTATTTTACCTTGAGAAAACTTAGGAAAGTCAAAGAAGGTAGTTTTCCAGGTAAGGGAGGTGAGTCACAAAGGACTACTTAAATACCAAGCCTTTGCCTTAGCCAAAAACTATCCCTCAATGTCTTCACACAAAACTTTCTCTTAGTAAACCACTTAGAACACAATTAAGTTGAGAAATCAAATTTTCAATGAAAGAAAACAATGCAAGCTACTAATCAACAAAGCTAGTCGGTTTAACACAAACTTAACAAAATAACCATGCAAAGTGTCACTAACTAAGCAAAAGAAAAGGCAATTACAAACAATTAACAATTGCTAATTAAGAATTCTATACTAGTCGGCCCTAGGTGAGGCTTCTTGGACACTTTGAGCCCTTGAAGACACACTCACCGTCTAAAACGTAATTAAGAGGTAATTAACAAAAATTAAGTTGTAAGGAAATTAAGAAAACTCCCTTTGTTGATCCTCTTTTTGCTAAGTGCACTTCCTTGTTGTCTTTGCTTGTTAGCCCTCCAAATGTGTGTAGTGTTTTGAGAAAGTTTGCTTCGGCTTTGTCTTTGTCTTCCCCTTAGAATGAAGGTCTTGATTCTCCAATTTCCAGCACCTATCAAAGGGCTAAACCTTAACCAAGTCAAGTTTCCATTCACATAAGCACCAAAGGAGAATAAATTCCAACACCCAAATTAGAGGTCAAAGAACAAAAAGCAAGAAACAATTTACTTGAATAAAACAGTACCACCAAAAGGAGTTAGATTATGACAACTAGAAAGAGGTCCAAGAAATATTAAGCAAGCAAATAAAAGGTACCAAAATAAAGGTAGGCACACAAAAGAATCCTAAGAATAGTACTAGAATTAGATGACCAAATAAAAAAACAGCACCACTGGAAAATGTTGTGGGCCAGAAACGTGTTTTTCCCCAATTTATGTTGAGCTGTGTTTTTAAGATATGATTCTGAAATTTGATATGCAAGATATTCAAGATCTTAGCTAAAATCTGGCTTTGGAATCACTCAAAACGCATGCACCAATTTTTTTAATAAATTTTGCAATTTTGGTGTTCAGTTACGCCAGCTGTAGTGCCTCAGATTTGCACACTGATATTAAAAGATTTATCATTTTTTTTTCTGTTGCTTCTTTTGGACTAATTCTTTTTTTGTCCTTTCTATAACACTTCAAACTTGCAAATTCCAGAGAATCAAAATTTTCCTATGAGTGTAAATATTTTTCTGGATCAAAACAGTCAGCACAGAAAATCTGAAACAGGGGATTCTGAAAACTGGAAATAAAAACAGCAAGATACCAAAGTTTAGACACAATGGAAATTTGTGAAATAGAATTGTGTAGGAACTAAACACAATATGAACTCAAACTAAAATTAAAAAGGCACCAAAAGATCAAAGAACAGCAGATTCAAGCAATTAAAGAGACCCAAAATCAAGAAACAATCAAGCCAAATAAAAGGACTACTATGAATTGTTGACAATATGGATGAACATGACTTGACAAAACATATAAGATTCAGAAATTAAAGACTCAAAAGCATAATATGAACCAAATAAGAAAGCAATAAAGACTCAAAAGCCTAAAAGAAAATAGCAACTCAAAGGTGTATGGAATCCTATCACAATTTGCACAAGAACTTGTTCAAGATCAATTGAACAAGAGTGCTTCGGTTGGATCTTCCACAAAGCACACCAAACAAATTAAAATGTAAAAAACAGCAAGACAATTATGGAAAATAAGATGAACAACATGAAAGTAAAGAAGAACTAAAAATGAAAGACCAAAAGCAACTCATCTTGAAGAACCATAGCTCATGATACCAAATGATGGCATTTCATGAAGGTCTTCTTGAATCATGTAAGAAAAAGTGGTGCGGAAGCTATGAAGGTGTGTGAGCAAGATCCTCCTAAGAGTGATGTTGATCTTGAAGGTGCATGAAGTGTATGAATATTGGGAGGTTCGGCCAGCCCAAGGAAAGGTGAAGGATGTGAAGTTTAGAGCCTAGAATTCTAGGGAGAAGCAAAGCTTGGCACAAAATGGCAGCATAACTTTACTCACAATAAACTTGAAAATACAAGGTGTAGGCTCCTCCTTTTATAGGCTAAGGAGGACCATAATGCAACCCTAATGCTAGCCAAATGAAATGTAAATGTGAAGCACATGGGTGCACATGGCACATGGGTGCACAAATGAGCACATGGGGAGGGGTGTGTCTAGTTTTTATGCTCACCCCCTCCATGGGCTTTCTAGACCGGCCTTGGTAAATTTAGAGGTTTTTTTAGAAACTCTAAGTTTACCTAGGTTGGTGTTTTAGGTGCCAAAATTAATTCTAAGAAAATTACAAATAAAGTTCCTATGCTAATTTTGACAAGAAATTAAAGTCTACTCTACACTAGAGTTTATGGCATTTGAACATGTAAAAGAACGTCTTCTTGGATCCTCTTGGCCATAACTCTATGGTGGGCCCAAATCTACCCTTTGGTGGGCTTGCATGTGGGCTTGTGCTTGGGCCTCTTCCATCAGGTTTGGTGTGCCCAAGCGCCTGGTGTCGGACAATGGGACTCAGTTTGCAAGTCACCTGTTGAAGAAGTTGTGCGAAGGGGTGGGAATTCGACAGGTATTTGCATCCGTCGAGCACCCTCAGACGAATGGCCAAGTAGAGTCAGCCAATCGGGTGTTGCTGAGAGGGTTGAAGAGAAGGCTAGAGAAAGCCAAAGGAAGCTGGGCTGAGGAGGTACCCCGTATAGTCTGGGCGTACCACACCACCGAGCAGTCAGGAACCCATGAGACCCCGTTCAGCCTGGTCTATGGATGCGACACAATGATTCCAGTGGAGATCCAGGAGAGCTCGCCGAGATTCCAGAACTTCGTGGAGGAAGACTCGAATGAGGAAAGAAGGTTGAACCTGGACTTACTGGATGAGGTCAGGGAAGAGGCAAGATTAAAAGCTGAGGCGGTGAAAAGAAGGATTGACCGAAGATATAACTCGAAGGTGATGCCAAGACAGTTCAGAGAAGGCGACCTGGTGATGAGGAAGGCTCACCAATACGAGATGGAGAACAAGTTGTCGCCTAAGTGGACGGGGCCGTTCAGAATAACTGAGGCGCTCGGGAACGGCGCCTACCGCTTAGAAACTTTGGAAGGAGGGGCGATTCCTCGCACTTGGAACGCCACGCACCTCAAGTTATATTACAGTTAAGAACTTTGTAAGTAAAAACAAACACGAAAAGCTTTACAATGTTTCTGATAAAACAGTTCGGAGGGGGCACTCTTTTTTCCCTAAGGAGGGTTTTTAATGAGGCCACCCAATAAAGAAGAGTTTTCAAAGTTTAAAGTGTTTTAGGTTGCATGCGTGTTGTTTTCCGAAAGTTTTGAAGAAAGACCTTGTCACTTATATGTGATTCAAGGCAAGTTGAATTTATGTTGCATGCTTTCTAAAAAGTTTCTAAGTCCCTATCGTCTTTCGGCGACTGGCGGCATCAGTTAAAGTTTCAAGTCCTCATCGTTTTTAGGCGATCGGAGGCACCAGTTAAAAGACCTCGACGCCCACGCGCGTCCCGAGGCGAGATAAAGACCTCCTCGCCGTCGAGCGAGTGCAGGCGAGTTAGAATGAAAAGTCCTCAGTGTTTCTGGGGGAGAGAAGATGTAACCCCTGGGGCAATGTAGAGGCACCAGCAAAAAGTCCTCAGTGTTCTGGGGGAGAAGATGTAACCCTGGGCAATGTAGAGGCACCAGCAAAAAGTCCTCAGTGTTTCTGGGGGAGAGAAGATGTAACCCCTGGGGCAATGTAGAGGCACCAGCAAAAAGTCCTCAGTGTTTCTGGGGGAGAGAAGATGTAACCCCTGGGGCAATGTAGAGGCACCAGCAAAAAGTCCTCAGTGTTTCTGGGGGAGAGAAGATGTAACCCCTGGGGCAATGTAGAGGCACCAGCAAAAAGTCCTCAGTGTTTCTGGGGGAGAGAAGATGTAACCCCTGGGGCAATGTAGAGGCACCAGCAAAAAGTCCTCAGTGTTTCTGGGGGAGAGAAGATGTAACCCCTGGGGCAATGTAGAGGCACGACATAAAGACCTTCTCGTCGATGAGTGAGTTCAGGCGAGATAAAGACCTTCTCGCCGACGAGCGAGTTCAGGCAAGATAAAACCCTTCTCGTCTCGAACGAGTTCAGGTATGGTGTAAAGGGTGGAAGAAGTTTGGAGGGTGGCTAAGGTAGGTTCGAAGAGAACGCCTAGCCACCCGGTCTTTTGTTCTGAAGCTCAGGGAGGTAGAGGAGGATCCGAAAGGCGCCTCTACCCCCAGATAAAGGAACAATGGCCAAGTCGTGAGGGCAAGAGGAAGCTGATATCGCCAAGAGTCTTTGGCGACCAGGAGAAATTCAAGCGATGGCGAGAAAGCCAAGGCCCGTTTTGATGAGGCAGATCAGATGAGTTGTGTCTTAAGCCATTAGTTGGGTTGAAGTTCGTTATTTGAAGAGCGATTTCACGCTAAAGTTCATTACCTTGAGGTTACAAGTTGTTAGAATGTCATTGTTCGAAAGTCAGTGGTTCGAAGCAGTTAAGTATACAATCACACTCGCGGGGTTACTAAGTTAATTTCGTTAAAGTGAATTATACGAGGAGAAATAAGGCAGACAAAAGTTGTAAGAAGAAGACTTTATAATAAAGTATGATCAGTTCAAGATACATGAGCAGAAAAGGGAAAAATTTATTACAAGTAAATTGGGTAAGAGAGAGACAAATGAGTAAGTGGTGAAGGGAAGCAGCGAGCGGCTAGTCTTCAGAAGGAACAACCTTCCCGTCCACCACCTCGTTGTTCAGCGACACCAGGGAGAGATCCAAGTCGGGGTACAGGCAGGCGAATTGTTCCAAGGCGGCGTCGAATCCAGCAGCGAGAATCTGGGCGGAGCTCAGCTCAAGTTCTTCAATCTGCTTCTTGAGCCCCTCGTTCTGCTGTTTCAGCTCTTCAGCTTGTTTCTTGAGTTCTTCAATTGTTTCCCGAGCTTGAAGAAGGTCTTCAGTAACCTTCTTGGATTCCGCCTGCGCCTGGGCCAGCTGTGTGGTGATCTTCCCATTTTCTTCTTTGGCCTCGGCGAGTTTGGCCACGGTGTCGTCTCTCTCCTTTTCGACTTTCCCCAAGAAGACCTCTCGATCGGCTGACCTCCTCTCGAGGGTTTTTACCTTGGCGGCATCTGCTTTGATCGACGCCTCCAGGTCAGCCACTTTGACGCGATAAGGAACCAACTTGCTCTCCAGCTCGATCTTCTCTTGAGCTAAGAGCTGCACCTTATGGCGTAGATCGGTGGCCTCCTTGCGCGCCACCCGAAGCTCGGTGCTCATAGCATCTTCCACTCGGGAGTGGTCAATCTCCGCGAGCATGAGATTGCAGGATAACTTCTCCGCCTCAATCCTGATTAGGCGATTCTCCTCTTGGAGCACGGAGATGTCATCCTGGAGCTTCTTGCTGGAGCTCTCCACAGCTTTGGATATGATGGAAGGGAAATCCTCCGCCATCATCTTCAGTTTTGCTGAGAAGGGTTCCCACACCCTTTTGACCTCAAGAGAGAGGCTTGCTCGTGGAGGCACCGGGGGAGCTTGTTGTTGGTTCTCGCCACCGCCTTCTTGAGTTGGTTGTGGAATGGGGGCTTCTTGGCGTGGTGGCGACGGCGGGGATTCAGTAATGATGATAGGCGAATTGTGAGCGCCTTCATCCCCGCCTGGTATAGCTCCAGCAGTTGAGGCAGTTGAAGGAGGACCCCCTCCAGCAGATACGTATGGCGTGGAGGCGCTCGGGGGTTCTCCATAAAGTTGGGCTCGGTAGCCTCAACCACAGGAGGTGCAGCTGCCAGGGGAACCGCTTGGACTGGCGAGGTGGGAGCTGGCGGAGGCAGCAGCGTTGGAGGTGGAGCCGGCGTAGAAGGTGGTGTTGATGTTGGAAGAGGAGGTGGAGCAGGTGGTGAAGAAGGCGCCACCCTCTTCCTCTTAGTGATAAGGCCATCCTCAGTCGCCTCGTCGTCTTCTTCTTCGTCCTCATGAACCACTTGAGGGGTTTTGCTCTTTGGTTTCCTGAGGACAAGTTTTTTGCGCTGTTGGGCGGGCTGGACCTCGGAAGGAGCAGGGCCTTTGGGGGGCGATCTCCCCTGGGCAGCGGCGATCTCCGCCACCGAGTTTGGCACGGTTTGGGAACCCGACGCCAACCCATGGGCTCGGGCGAGCGCCCTCAACTCAGCCAGTTTCCCCTTGCCCAACATGAGGTCTGCATAATGCAAAGGTACATGGGTCAGCTCAGAGAGAAAGATAAACACCTAAGTCAGTATGCAAGAAAAGCAGATAAGTGGTGCAGAAAATAAACCAAAGTCTTGTGCACAACAGACAAGACGCCCAGAAACAGTTAACAGAGGAATGGCACAAGGCAAAGACTTAAACGTTGAAACACTAACCTATGCGAGCCTCGAGTTGATCCTCGAAGAACTCGAAGGAGATGAGCGCAGTAGTGAGGAAAGTGATGTTGGTGTCTGCCACGCTCTTCCAAAAGAGGCACAGGTCTTTGTCCAAGGCACCCATGCTGTCAGGACTTCTTGGTCTCCTGAAGCTTCCCTTGGCGTCTTTGTTTCCCTTGTTTACCCAGTACAAGGGAAACCCGTCGAGCAGTGAGGCATCCTGGTCGTTCTAGCGTATTTGAATGAACTTCCCCTTCCAATCCTTATAAGATTGCTGGAAGATAGAAAGGATCGACCTCCCAGCAATCCCGTTCAGACTCACCCAAAGGCGATCTCCTGGGTGCTTGGCTTCAAAAAGGAAGAGGAACACATCCACTGACGCTGGCAGTCCCAGATGTGCACAGATTATTTGGAACGCCCTTACGAACGCCCAGCTGTTGGGGTGAAGCTGGGCAGGAGCGATGTCGAGCTCGGTCAGCAGCTCTCGCTCGAAACGAGTAAAGGGAAGTCGGAGCTTCACCTTTTTGAAAAATGTCGTGTAGAGGAAGCAGAACGACTCGCCACCGCTCGCTTTGTCGTCAGCGCAGATCGGCTCCTCAGGGTGGCAAGGCAGCACGACCATCTTGCTATCATGCTCCTTGTGAAAGGAAAGATCCGACTGGTCCCCTTTCCTTAGTCGGAGTATCACCATTGCAAGTTTATCGAAGAAGTTTCTTTCAGTAGTGCCGAGCTGGCCCAGGGGTAAAGTTTTTTTATAATCTGGAGTGGGGACGGAGGCTCCTCCTGCGACCGGTGGAGTAGCTTGAGCCAGGTCAGGGCGAGAGGTTGCAGGCCTCTCAGCCTGGGAAGAAGGAGCACCAGGTGCTCGTGGTGGGTTATGTGCTTGAGACGGAGGGTTACGTGACGAGGGAGGAGGATTTGGGGTGATCTTTGAGCGAGCCATCGCGGAAGCTGCAAGGGAAAAAGAAAGGGAAAGGTGAGCAGGGTTCGCAGAGGCTGACTCAATCGTGAAAGAAGGATGAAGAAACGAACGAACGAAGGTTCGTTGTAATGAAGACGAAGCCCTAAGTTACGAGAAGGGAGAAGCAGAAGAAACAGCCCACAGCGTATGCATCAGACAGTTATTGGATGATGCGAATCGATTAAAATGCAGGAAAACTCAGCAAAAGAAGTAAAGGGAGTACCTTTTTATGATCGGAAGAACGATGAAGAAAGTTGAGAATCCAGAAGGTTGAAGAGCGTCGTGGGTGTTCGCAGAAGAAGCTTGGAGCGTTTGAGAAAGCAAAGAGATGATGGAACAGTAGAAGTGAAATGGGTTTAAGGGTTTTTCGAATGGGTTTTGGAAGCACAAACGACAGTTGAAGGTAACCGTTGATGAAGCCACGTGTCGAGCGATTGGAAGAGTGTTTGATGGAGCGTCAGGAAAGCAGAAAGTACAGACGTTTGGAATTCTGCGCCAGCGCCACGTAGATCGGTAGTGACGTGACTCCTTTAGTCTTTTCGCTGGACAAGTCTTCGCTTAAGACTGGGGGGCTTGTGTACCGCCCTGGTAGTCGGGAGTAATGACGTGGCGTCGAGCTATGATATAGGCGTGTCGGATGGTACACCTGGTTGGCAGAAGGGAAGGAGGTCGGGGGGCTTGCGTACTCGCCAGTTATTAAGTTGGCGTGCTCCGATCTACATCATGCCTAAACCGGCGGTCACCGAGTTGAAGATGAAGTCGCCAGATGTGAACCCAGGCGACCAAGTGATTAGAGATCGCCGAGACAAGGACATCGCCGAAGATGGAGGCAGATAGACACTTCCCAGCTGGCCAGAGGATGAGGTCGGGGGACAACTTACTTGAGCATACACGGCAAAACAGGTGGTGCAGATCATGAAGGCGGCCGGCGAGACCACAGGGAAGGTGTGTACGAAGGCACCCGAACTCGCCATCCAGAAGAGATCGCGCTCCAAGGCAACTATGCACTGAGTAGTATCATGCATAAGTAACTTAGCCAAAGAAGAGTCAGAAGTAGCGCCTAAGTCAAGGATGCTCCAGATGAAGGCACGTGTACAGCTGGATGCGAGCCACGTGTCCAGATGTGTAATTGCCAGGAGAGAGAAAGTGCCAAGGTATATAAGAGTTCCCAACGAACTTCTGAGGTACGCACGTTCAGATTATTTCTTTACGCTTGCGAGTCTTGAGTACACTGAGAGAGAACTGGTCACGGTTCCTTAGAGTTCTTGAGTCTTACTCTTGAGTAATTGGTGGTTCAGTCGCTGACTTGGGCGTCGGAGCGCGATCGGCCGCAGCGGCGCCGTTTCGTCTTTTGCAGGTTCTTGAGGTGGATCGTGGTGAAGGACGGAGGCAAACACGGCGCACACGTCGATCCAAGTTTGACGAGGCAAAGCTCCAGCGTTTTGGTCAACAGGCAGGATCAAGCATTATAAAGTTTTACATAAGAACCATTTTTTATACATAATTGCTACTTTGTTCTACACTACTCAAAATAGCACACTAGGGAAACTGGCATTTTAATTGGAATACTCAAGGCATTTTTCAATTTCTAATTAATGCTATGATACAAACTCTTTCCATGTAAACTCATATAAACTTAGAAGACGACTATGAGATAAAACCGCATTCTTACATCAAAGCGTTTCGTCTAAGAGGGCGACTTTACCTCATAGTCGCCTTATTACACGAAACGCTTTGTTGTAAGAAGCCGACTTTATACCTCATAACCACCTTTTTAGAGTATTTTTATTACTCTAATTCATAGCGCATAGTTACGCTTTCATACTTCCTTGTCTTCTGGTGCTTCGTTTTCCTCTTCTTCTCCTCTGTGCTTCTTCTTTATCTCGAGTCATTGTCATCTTCGAGTCATTGTGTAAGTTTCTTTCGAGCTCTCTACTTCTTCTTCACCATTGCTTTTTGTTTTTTTTTTTTTCTGTTTCTCTTATTTATTTCTTTTCTTCCATTGTTGTGAAGGTTCTTCACCATTCCTACTGTTTCATTGCCTTACACGCTGTTCTTTAGGTTTTCACTATTCCTCCATTCGATTCTTCGTCGCTGTCGTTGCCGTCACTCTTCACCACCAATGTTACCTCTTCATAGACTTCTATTATAACCTAACAGCTAACATAATATAAATTAATGATAATGCATATATTATATATACATCTTATAGGGAGGTGTAAAAGAGCGACTACCCTCTTTGTTTGAAACTAAGAAGGCGGCTAAATAGCCGTCTTCTTTGCTTTGACACATAAGACTACACGCTGATCAATAACAGCTAAAAAGCCGCCATTTTACCGTTAAAATAGTTGCCCTTTTTAACATTTCATTCACCAGTGAAAGAGAACCGTGAGGAGATGCTAAGAACACACATCAGAGGAAAGCAGAAAACGCAGAGGATCCTTAATGCTCTTTCACGAAAGGAAATCAGAGCCAGAAAATCACAGGAGAGCGGGAATTGAAATCAAAATAGAATGCTTAAGAACATGAAGTTAGAAAAATTAAGGGAAAAGAGAAGTGTGTGGTTTTGTAAGAAGGTGAACTAACCTGATTGTTGCACGCGAAGTAGAAAAGTGAGCGAGAAGATGAACATTTGGTTGTTGCCCTGGGAGTAGAAAAATGTGAGAGGATGAATGAACGAGGAGTTGAATAGTCTTTAGCTATCAGAAATTGAAATATATAAGAATATGAAAACACAACACTTACAAATAAGAATTTGAATAATGTGGTATGATATAGTTACTACAACTTGAAAAATTTCTTATATATATAATTTCTAATAATTAGAAATTCTTATATAGTTTACAGTGAGGAGAAGAAAAATAAAATAAAAAAGAGATTAAAAATTGAGAAGAAAAAATTAACATTGATGAAAAATTAGTTTATAAATTTATAAAATTTAGTTATGAATAATTGTCTAAATCTAAATAATACTGATACAAAAATTTAAAAATTTAAAAATCTAATAATATAATAATAATTGTTTTTTTATTAATAAAAAATAGTCTCTAAAATAAAATCAATTTTATTTTTATTTTTTAATTAAAAAACTTATGTTTTAGTGATATTTAAAAAATGATATTATATATTATTTTAAATTTATTTATAGTGACATTTATTTATAAATGTAACAATAGCGTGTCTATTTTATTTATAGTAACATTTTAAATTATGTATTATAACATTATTTAAATAAATGTAACTCTAATGTTACTAAAAATAGGAATTCGTGTTAATGTCCTCTAACCTTTCTTTGGATTTTTTTTTTTATAAAATGTTTAAACTTATGTTATGCTTTTTTAGGCTGCTTTGAGAGTTTCCTGTATTTATTTGCATTGATTTGACCCAGTTCTTCATGTTTACTCTTTTTTTCATCTTCTACTATATGTTCAATGTGATGAAACATTATTAATGAAATCTGTGCGAGTTCTTTAACGTATAAACATTTTTTTTTTAATTATTGGCGGGTTTTTGAAATATTATTACAACTTAATTTTGAAATGAAAATTAACGGCAGCTTGAGATAATCCAGTTTTTTTTCTTACAAATTAGGAGACTAAGGGTGAAAGCACTAAAGTAAAGAAAAAGGAAAAGAATACGCGGAATTAAGATAATTTCACTTTTCATATATTTGAATTCATAGCAATAACAATAACAAATATATATTTTTTATCGATTGAACTTGTTCCTGATAAAATTCCGTGTAAAATTGTTGAAGCTATGGAAAGTTTCCAAGGATCTGAATAGCGAAATTCGCACCATCTTGAAATCTTAAGGCTCCTTTTTCCTCCTATCTCAGGCACGAGGAGCATTCCTAGCCATTAATGAAAACTCCCCATGGAGAGGCTGGAAATCTTGGCTTCATCCTCTTTCTTGGGGGACGGAAGTAGAATAACTGCAAGTATGGCACTTATGGCGGCAGCCCCCGCGCCCAACACAAAAGCCGGCAAGTTGCCACCGCCGAACCAATCATCCCATGGTCCACTAATTGCTGATACAATCATCTGTGCAAACCAAATATATAACTCTCATTAGAATTCGTTGGTCCAAGGAAGTTGAGAGAGAGAGAGAGAGAGATTTTATGTTGCTGATAAAGAAATGAAGTAAACGGATTCTAACCTGAGGAATCACAATTGCAACATTGAGAAGACCCAAAGATAAACCTGAAAGTTTTGAAGCAAACAAAAAGTTAAACATTTTGATGGGCTTAAACATTCAATCACCCTTTCCAAATGCTAACTATTTATATATTTACCTTGTCCTGCTCCTGAGGTGCTGGAGTAGATAGACGCTAGAGCAAAGGGAACACTATACGTAATCTGGATACGCACAAGTATTAGTTTACAGCAAGATAAACAATGGTTGTAATTCGATACAAATTAAAAGTATTTTCAGATCTTTTTGAAAATCCTTCTGACTTTTATGAAATGAAGTGGTGATGGATGGAAACCCTGATGTACTGTTGCATGAATGGTGAGAAAAGATAGAAAGCTTACCGCAAGAGGAATACCAAGGACGGAGAAGAATGCCATGGCTCCACCTTTGACTTCCATGCTTGGGTTTCCAATGAGAGCAGGGTTAAGTGCTCGTTGCTGCTCAGCGACTTTTGTGATGAGCACGGTGAGTGCCATGCAAGCTGCAAGAATAACATTAACAATTGCCCACAACCACTTCACTCCCCCAACCAAGCGACCCAAAGGTTCAACAGCCAAAGACATCACAGCCAACACCACTGAATTCAACATGAGCCCCAAAGAACCTGCATGCACACCAGCATCATAAGCCTTCTGCCCAACATCACCGCCATACACCTCACGACCCATCCAGTCAGTGTCGAACAAAACATAAGGGAACCACGCAATCCAGTTAATAGCAGTCACCAACATCAACATCCACATTGGCCTCTGGAGTCCCTTGAATGCAACGCAACACTCTCCCAAGAAGCACGAAACTTGAGTCTTCCCTTCCTCCTCAGCCTCCTTCTCCGGATTTGACGGTATATACTGAGGGTCGTTCACGCAAGTGAGAACGATAATGCACAAAGCAAGAAGAAGGACGATGGAGAAGAAGAAGCAACTCTTTAAGTTTGCGCAGAAGACGTTGCATGCCTCGGTTTCTGTGAAAGGGAAGATCTTATGGAGACCGTCGTAGGATCCTGCGGCATAGCCCAAGACGTTGCCGACAGCCATGAAAAACGAGAAGAACGAGTTAGCGGTTCTCGTCTTTTTCTGGTCGCCGGCAGCCAAGTCACCAAGGAAGGCGCGGCATGGACCCTGGAGCATGTTGTTGGCAACATCTAAGATCCAGAAGCCGACGACGAAGATGGCAACGGCACGTGGACGGGTTTTCTGGGTGATGTCATCGCCAGCCAGCTGTCCTATATCGGCAGCGTAGCCAATTAGGATGATGGCGATGGCGACGGCGAGGGCGCCGGCGAGGATAAAGGGACGGCGGCGGCCGAAAGCAGACTGGCATCGGTCACTGCTATAGCCTACAATGGGCTGAACTAAGAGACCGGAGATGGGGCCACAGAGCCAGATGAAAGAGGCCCAGGCGTGAGGAACTCCTAGGGTTTGTACGTATGGCGTTAGAAGGGAGAGTTGCAGGGCCCATCCAAATTGGATACCGGCGGCAATGGATGACACCGCCACCATTTTTCGGAGAGGGCTAGATTCAGGTTTTGGTTGCTCCTCCATTATTACTATTTTTATTAGGGAGGTCTAAAGCCCAAAGAGAGACGTGCAATGTGCTTTACGCGCTGTTGCTGTCTCTCCGTGGTGACCTCAAGAGGAGACTTTGGTGCTTGTGCTGTTGTTTAGAAGTGAGACATTGGGAAGTTTATATAGAACAACAAGGGGGGTAACGTAGGTATGAATGGCTCTAAGTCTAGCATGATTGTAGGAGTAACTCGTAGTGATTAGTAACGGATGACAACGTTATCCATTTTTATGCTAAGTTTGTTGTTCTTGGTGTTTTTTAGAAAACCTAGTTGGTAATGGGTGGCAATGCTTATGCCATTTGTGATGTTCAGTTCTTCATTTCTCAACCCAATTCTAACTGTGATATCGATTCCCCCAAAGAATAGTTCCTTTGACTAAATATAATCTCCCTGGATGGCAGTTAAAAGTTTGGATAACAATAAAAAAAATGGCTTGAAACATAATATTAATGTATATTGTCATATTATTGATATAAGGTGAGCTTTTATTTGATATATAGATGCTTTGAAAATATAATTTTTAAACTTTTATTTTTTATAATAAAATGTAAAGTGAGATAAACTCGATTGTAGCATTAATAACGGTTGTAGGTGTGCGATTTTGTTTTATGGGGCTGGTGATTATTAGTATTGTTTCAAAGTGTAACGAACTGTGAAATTTATATAGTATCTTCGTCTTGACTGAAGATTATTAAAATAAATAAGAGTTTCTCAAAATCAGAAGAGCCTAAAACTATGTTTTAATGTTGGTTGTTATAATTTTTCTGTACTTTCAAAATTAAAAATTACCGATTTTGTTAGCAAGTATTATATATATGATACTTATTAGTGTGTGTTGAACAAAAGTTAAATGATATTTTGAAGTAATTACATGCTGTGATATAATGTCCTTATATATTACCTTAAAAAAATCGAAGATATGTAAATCTAAAATGAGTGAATTTTAATTTTAGTTATAATTTTGTTTTTGTTTTTTTATCATTCTAAAGATTAAGAATTTTTAGACCTAATATTGCATTGTATTGAGAAATTGAGAAGATTACCAATTAAAAAGATTCTTCAACACTTAAGTCAATCAGAGTTAAAAAAATTATACAATATAAGAGTATAAAAGTAAATAAGAGAATTGAGTGAGTACTTCATGATCCTGCCGGTTGACTTAGAGCGAAAGCATTGCCTCGTCACGATCTTCCTCACCAGCTTGACTCCACGTGCCCTCCAAGCCCACACCACAGATAGCTTCTCTGAGAACCTGAAAAACACACAGTGGCGCCTCTGCGGCCGGTGGCGCTCCGACGCTCAAGTCAGTGACAAGAACACCCAAGAAACTGAGAGAAAATATGCTCTGTAGGACCGTACTGAAAGCACACAACCCTAGCAGAATGAGCCGTAATGAAAACGTACCTCTGCAAATTCTGTTAAGGTTACCTTTATAGCTAGATTTCTTCTCTCTCCAGGCCGTTATGCTTTTGGACACGTGGCTTGCATCCAGCCCTCCACGTGTCGCCATCTGGGCTGGGATAGCAGGTAACGCCCAGCCCTACACGTGTCATCATCTGAGCCAAGGCAACTCGAGCGTCATTTCCCTATTGCACCCAACCCTACACGTGTCATCATCTGGGTTGGAGTAACTGGTAACATCCAACCCTACACGTGTCGTCATTTGGACTGGGGCAACTTGAACGTCATTCATGTGTAGTAACCAGTCGCACGGCTAAGTCCTCTACTCGGGGAGCAAACTAGAACGCAATATGCTTTGGAACACCACCTGACGAGGCGAGTACCGGGTGCAACAAAGTGCACCATCTCTATGACATCGCTTGTCGTTAGTGGCACCTTCCATATTGCTACGCCATGCATGTTCTAGCTGGGGGAACCTTGCCACCAGCAAGCGTCCGCTCTGGGAATCCTGTCGCTAATGGGCAAGTTGTTCCCTTCAACCTACTCGACCTCCATGCCCCATGCTAGCGCAACAATCATCTTATCGGACTTACACGCTTGGACTTACTCTTCTGAGCTCCCAGCAGGCTTAACTAAGTCTGTTGGGAAATCCGGCGATGTGCTTCTTGCGGCGATGTGAGGCCACCCGTTCGTCCATTGTCTAACACGTCGATGTCATACAATCTCGGCGACAACCGATCATGTACGTTGTAGCACGCCGCTTCCACGAGCGGCGACTATACTAGCTTCTGAACCACTCGCCTTTCTCTAGTCCACGTGTTCTGCTAAACACGCCTCACGTAGTCACGTGCTAGACACGTCGTCATACCCGATGACCTGGTCGGTACACAAGCCCCCAGTCTCGAGCTGCGACCTGTTCAGCAAGAAGACTAAAAAGGAATTAAATCCGACGGTCTACGTGGCTTTGCGCGTTGGCGTTCGTACTATTCATTGACTTGACACCTCACCAACTCCTTCGATCATTCGACACGTGGACTTATCAACGGCCATTATTCATTGCCGTTTGCGCTTCTCGCAACGTTCGAAACTCTTCTAAACTCTTAAACACTTCGTGCCATTTCACTGTTTCATTATCTTCTACCTCTCTTCAAACTCCCGAAACGCTCCAGCGAACGCTTCGATTCCCCCAACCACCATCTTTCTGAATACTCTTCCGATTGTCTAAAGGTAACTTTTTTATCACTTCCACTGATATTTGCTGCATTTTAATCAGTTTGCATCATCCATTAACTGTCTGGAGCATACGTTGTGGGATGTTTTCTCTGTTTTTGCTTTTTCTTTTCTGCGTTTAGGGTTTCTGAACCCTTCATCTGCAAGCCCCCCTTGTTCTTCTATCTCCTTCTCCTCTGTTGAGTCTCTCTGCTTACAAACTCTCATCTCTTCCCCTTTTTCATCTTCTTGCAGTTTCTCCGATGGTTCGCCCCAAAGTTACACCGAACCCTCCTCCATCTCCTCCATCTCCGATGGACATTAATACTATGTTTTAATGTTGGTTGTTATAATTTTTCTGTACTTTCAAAATTAAAAATT
Organism: Phaseolus vulgaris; assembly: GCF_000499845.2. Classification (NCBI taxonomy): domain Eukaryota; kingdom Viridiplantae; phylum Streptophyta; class Magnoliopsida; order Fabales; family Fabaceae; genus Phaseolus; species Phaseolus vulgaris. The sequence continues at coordinate 21,879,988 of NC_023756.2, read as the reverse complement.
ACCGATTTTGTTAGCAAGTATTATATATATGATACTTATTAGTGTGTGTTGAACAAAAGTTAAATGATATTTTTGAAGTAATTACATGCTGTAATATAATGTCCTTATATATTACCTTAAAAAAATCCAAGATATATAAATCTAAAATGAGTGAATTTTAATTTTAGTTATAATTTTTGTTTTGTTTTTTTATCATTCTAAAGATTAAGATTTTTTAGACCTAATATTGCATTGTATTGAGAAATTGAGAAGATTATCAATTAAAAGATTCTTAACACTTAAGTCAATATTATACAATATAAGAGTATAAAAGTAAATAAGAGAATTGAATGAGTAGTAAGAGAATTGAATGAGTAGTTTATGTGAATTTAGTCTATATTAATAGGTTTTTTTTGTCTAAACTTATTACCGATTATTTATAACTATATATAAAGGAATTCCCATTATAACTATTTTTTGTGTACACAAATTTGTTCATATTTTATCCTTATATCAATATTTCATTTTGATCTTGCCGGTTGACTTAGCGCTAGAGCGTTGCCTCGTCACGATCTTTCTCACCAGCTTGACACCACGTGTCCTCCAAGTCCACACCACAAATAGCCTCTCTGAGAACCTGAAAAACACAAAGTGGCGCCTCTGCGGCTGGTGGCGCTCCGACGCTTAAGTCAGTGACAAGAACACACAAAAAACTGAGAGAAAATATGCTCTGTAGGACCGTACTGAAAGCACACAACCCTAGCAGAATAAGCCGTAATGAAAACGTACCTCTGCAAATTCTGTTAAGGTTACCTTTATAGCTAGGTTTTTCCTCTCTCCAGGCCGTTATGCTTTTGGACGCGTGGTTCGCATCCAGCCCTGCACGTGTTGCCATCTGGGCTGGGATAGCAGGTAGCACCCAGCCCTACATGTGTCATCATCTGAGCTAGGATAACTCGAGCGTCACTTCTTTATTTCTCCCAGCCCTACACGTGTCCTCACCTGGGTTGGAGTAACTGAGAGCATCCAACCCTACACGTGTCGTCATCTGGGCTGGGGCAACTTGAACGTCATTCCGGTGTAGTAGCCAGTCGCGCGGCTAAGTCCTCAACTCAAGGAGTAAACTAACACGTGACATGCTCTAGAACACCACCTGACAAGGCGAGCATCGGGCGCAGCAAAGTGCACCATCTCTGCGATATCGCTTGTCGCTAATGGCACCCTCCTTACCGCTGTGCCATGCGCGTTCTGGCTGAGGAAACCTTGCCATCAACGAATGTCCACTCTGGGAATCCCGTCGCTGATAGGCGAGCTGGCGTCACAATCGCCTCACTGGAGTTGTACACTTGAACTCACACCTCTGGGCCTTCATCAGCCTCAATCTGAGCTTCTCGGAAGATCTGGCGACGTGCTTCCTGCGGCGATGTCAAGCTACATGATCGCCAATCGCCAAATACGTCGATGAAAGGCCAACCGGGCGACGACCGGCCATGTTCATTGCAGAACGCCAGTTCCATGAACCGGCGACCACGCTCACCTCTGAACCATCCATCTTTTCTTGCCTACGTGTTCCACTGAGCACGCCCCACCTAGGCACGTGCAAGACACGTCATCACACCCGATGACCTGGTCGATACACAAGCCCCCCAGTCTCGAGCTGCGACTTGTTCAGCGAGGAGACTAAGGAGATTTAAAACCGGCGGCTTACGTGGCTTTGCGCGTTGGCGCTAAAACTGTTCATTGACTTGACATTTCACCAACTCCTGCGATCATTTGAGACGTGGACCCATCAATGGCCATTGTTCACTGCCGTTTGCGCTTCTCGCAACGTTCGACATTCTCCGAAACTCTTAAATCCTTCGCGCTATTTCACTGTTTCATTATCTTCTACCTCTCTTCGAACCCTCAAAACGCTCTAGCGAACGCTCCGATTCTCCCAACCTTCATCCTTCTGACCACTCTTCTGATCATCTAAAGGTAACTTTTTTATCACTTCTACTGATATCTGTTGCATTTTGATCGGTTTGCATAATCCAATACTTGTTTGGAGCATACGTTGTGGGATGTTTCTCTGCTTGTTTTTCTCTTCTCTGCGTTTAGGGTTTCTGGACCTTTCTCTGCGAGCCCCCCTTGTTCTTCCCTTTTTTCTTCTTCTGTCGAGTCTTTCTATTTACGAACACTCATTCCTTTTCATCTTCTTGCAGCTCTCTCGATGAATCGTCCAAAAACTACTCCAAACCCTCCTCCATCTCCTCGCAACCCTCCTCCATCTCCTCGCAACCCTCCGGCGAAAGCCCGTAGGGCAAACCCCTCTTCTTCTCGCGACCCCCCAAAGGGTCACAACGCTCCCTCCGACCGAGTCGCGAGACCCGCGTCTTCTCACCGTAGCCAACCGCAACCAAACCCACCACAAATCAGCGTGGTGGCAAAACCTCTTCCAGATTACGAGCGGTTATACCCGTGGGCCTCCGCAACCTTGTTGGGTGAGACCTCCTCTGTCAACTCCGACCTTGACATCTTCCGCCTCAAGAAGGGTGACAAGGAAAACCTCTCTTTCAGCAAAGAGCATGACGACAAAGTGGTGGTGCAGCCTTGTCCTCCCGGTGAGCCAATCTGCACTGATGACCAGGGGAGCGACGACACTCCCTTCTGCTTCATGTACGTCACCATGTTCAAGAAGGTCAAACTCCGGTTTCCCTTCACGCGTTTTGAGAGAGAGCTCCTGACCGAGCTCGACATAGCTCCCGCCCAACTCCATCCCAACAGCTGGGCATTCGTACGAGCTTACCAGATTATCTGCGCACACTTGGGACTCCCGGCCTCCGTGGATGTATTCTTGTACTTGTTCGAGGCGAAGAACCCGGGCGATCGTCTATGGGTCAGCCTTAATGGGATCGCCGGGAGGTCCATTCTTTCTATCTTCCAGCAATCCTACAAGGATTGGAAGGGGAAGTTCGTATGTGTGTGCTGCAGCAATCAAGACCCTTCTCTTCTCGATGGGTTCCCCTTGTACTGGGTGAACAAGGGGAAGAAGGAGTCAAGCTTCAGGAAGGCCAGGGAGCCAGAAAAGATGGGGGCGCTCGACAAAGACTTGTGCGTTTTTTGGAAAAGAGTCGCCTCCTCCAACGTGGTTCTCCCCACTTCCTCCATCATTTCTTACGAATTTCTCGAGAGCCAGCTAGACGTCCATATAGGTTTGTCCCTGGGCTCCCTTAGCTTATGCTCGTATCGTCCGACCTTTACCTTGTGTGTAGTTTTAGCTTTCCCTATGTATTGTCTTACATTACTTATCTTTCTTTGCCTTGTTGTCTTCCGAACTGATTGTGGGCCACTAATGCAGATATGATGCTGGGAAAAGACAAGATGGCTGAGCTTCGCGCCATAGCAAGGCGCCACAAACTGGCGGCGGGTTCCCAGACAGTCCCGAACTCTGTCGCGGAGGTCGCCGCTGCCCAAGGCCAATCCTCGCCAGCCAAACCTCCCGCGGCTGCTGCTTTTCCAGCCCCCCAACGCAAGAAACTACCCCTCTAGAAGGCCAAGAGGAAGGCCCCTAGGGTAGTATTTGACGAAGAAACGGATGAAGCCACCGAGGATGGGTTGATCTGTAAAAGGAAAAGGGTGGCGGTGGCTGAGCCCCCAGCAATTGAGAGCGTCGCTCCGAACTTTATTAAGAAACCCCCCAGCGCCTCCACACCATTCGAGTCCGTTGGGGATGTTCCACTTTCAAACGCTTCAGCTGCTGAGGCCGCTCCTGAGCAACTTGTTGATACACAAGCCTCCAATCAAGCCGCCGAAGAGCTACCCGCCTCGCCACCACGCCTCGAAGCTCCCCTCGCGATTCAACCTTGTGAGGGTGGTGGTGAGCACCAACCCCCGCCTCCTCCATCAATACCGGGTCTTCCAACCTGCCTCCAAGAGGCCCCGAAAAACTTTAACATGCGCCTTCATGCTATGACCGACGAATGCCTCCCTCACATCGTCGCCAAAGGGCTGAAAGACCACTTGGAGAAACTAGAACTCGACTGCCGCATCTATCAAGAGGTCGCAAGCACCGCGAAGGTTGAAGCTGAGAAGATCAAGTGCAACATGCTGCTGCAAGGCATCGAGTTTTCACGGGTCGAAAAAGCTCTCAAAGACGAGCTCCGAAGCGTGCGCGATGACAAGAACGAGTTGCGTAGGAAACTGCACGACAAGCTTCAGGAGACCATCGACTAGGAGAGCAAGCTCGTCCCCTTGAGGGAGAAAATTTCCAAGCTGGAGGAGGCAAAGAAAGCCGACGCCCAACATGTGGCCAATCTAGAGAAGAGGTCAATCGAGAGAGAGACTCTTCTAGGAAAGGTTGAGCAAGATCGGGATAAGGCCTCCCAGGAACTAACCCAAACTGTTGCTGAGCTTGCCCGAGTTCGCGAAGAGAACAACGGGCTCAAGAAGAAAGCCGACGAGCTCGATGAAGAGAATCGCGGGTTGAAGACGAAGGTCGATGAGCTTCAGCTCGATGCTGCCCAAGTTCTCACTTCCGGCTTTGGAGCAGCTTTGGAGCAGTTTGTTTGTAAATTCCCCGATCTTGACCTATCGGAATTTTCTGTGTACAATGAGGTTGTGGATGGCAAGATCATCCCCCCAATAGATTTATCGCCTTGAAACTCTTGTACTTAACTTTGGTCTATATGTAACAATTTTTATTCTGCTTGAACTGTTTGGTACTCGTGTGCACGCATATATATATATATATATGTATATATATATATATATGTATATGTATATATGTATGTATATATATATATGTATGTATATATATATGTATATATATATATGTATATATATATGTATATGTATATGTATATGTATATGTATATGTATATGTATATATATGTATATATATATATGTATATGTATATGTATATATATATATATGTATATATATATATGTATATATATGTATATATATATATATGTATAATCTTCGAACTTATCTGTCGTGCAATTACCTTGTTTAGCTGTATGGTTTTTCTCAACTCAACGTGCCTCGTACCAACCGGTACTTAACTTTCTGCAAGCCTCCTTAACTTAAACAAACGGTTAACTCGAAACAATAACGTCTAACACAACATCACTTACCCGACAAAAAGGGCTTAGGTCGACCTTAATATCTTAACCCTTTTTCGCCCAATCTACTAAGGGCCAAAGGCATTTCTACATCGTCGCCTAGAACTTTGCTGGCGCGGCCCTCGCCATGCAATTCTCTTCAGTTTCACTTTCGCGCAATGGGCTTCTGGCAACATCGCCTTCCCCTTAACTGAGAATGTTCCCTACGGGAGCACCTCCCGATTTCATCTTTGCTCGATTGGGAGGAGGGCTGCCCTTCGGATTTCCCTCCGCCTTCCCCGAGTCTCTGCCCTGAAATAACTCGCATCACCGTGCCCTTATCTGGGGGTAGAGGCGCCTTTCGGATCCTTCTCTACCTCCCTGAGTTTCAGGACGATGATTTGGGTGATGGGGTGCCCTCTGCGGACTTCTCCTACCACCCTTTAACTTCTGACTTAACTGGTCTTACTAGGCCAATATTGGTGCTTCTCTCAAGGGGAAGAGTTTTTTCTCCAACCCTCATTTCCCGTGCTCGAGATCGTTAACACCCCTGGCTTTTCAGTTTCATCTTGCCTGAACTCACTCGAGGGTGAGAAGGACTTTCCCTGGTGCCTCAACTTGCCCAGGGGCTACATCTCCTCCTCCCCGGATGCACTGAGGGCTTTCATCTTGCCTCAATTTGCTCACGCAAAGAGGTCTTTTAATCTGTTCTTGCCTGCGCTCGCTCGAAGCGAGGAGGACTTTCCGATCTTTTTCTCGCCTACGCTCGCTCAAGGAGAGGAGGTCTTTCAAATCTCTTTCTCGCCTGCACTCGCTCAATGCGAGGAGGTCTTTCAAATCTCTTTCTCGCCTGCACTCGCTCAAGGCGAGGAGGTCTTTCAAATCTCTTTCTCGCCTGGTGGCGGTCGGAAAAATTTTAACACTTGTGCCTCCGATCGCCAAGCGACGGTGAGGGCTTGAAAACTTAAACTTGCACCTATGTTTCGAGAGTTTTGCACTGGATGCATGCGATTTGGATTTTCCATTTTTAATCTTACCCCACTAACTTTGAAAAACAAAACAGCATGCAAACTTAATAGCTGGGAAACTTCGATAAACCTCGAAACCTTCTTTATTGGGTGGCCTCATTAAAAACCCTTCTCCGGGAAAAAAGAGTGCCCCCTTGAAAAATTGTTTAAACTGATACATCTTAAACTGTTGGAGTTTATTGCTACTTACAATGCCTTAACTATAGTAAAACTTGAGGTGGGTGGCGTTCCAAGTGCGAGGGATCGCCCCTCCCTCCAGCGTCTCCAAGCGGTAGGCGCCATTCCCGAGTGCTTCGGTTATTCTGAATGGACCTGTCCACTTGGGTGAAAATTTGTTTTCCATCTCATACTGATGGGCCTTCCTCATCACCAGGTCGCCATCTCTGAACTGCCTTGGCTTTATCTTGGAGTTGTATTTGCGCTCGACCCTTCTCTTTACTGCTTCGGCCTTCACTCGCGCTTCCTCCTTGACCTCATCCAGCAAATCCAAGTTCATCCTCCTTTCTTCGTTCGAGTCTTCTGACACGAAGTTCAGAAATCTCGGCGAGCTCTCTTGGATTTCAACTGGAATCTTCGCATCGCACCCGTACACCAAGCTGAACGGGGTTTCGTGGGTTCCCGATTGCTCAGTAGTATGGTATGCCCACACTATGCGGGGAACCTCCTCAGCCCAAGATCCCTTGGCCTTTTCCAACCTCCTCTTCAATCCTCTGAGCAGAACCTGATTAGCAGACTCTACTTGCCCATTCGTTTGCGGGTGTTCCACGGAAGCAAACACTTGTTGTGTCCTGATGTCCTCGCACAACTTCTTCAACAGGTGGCTTACGAACTGGGTCCCGTTGTCTGATACTAGACGCTTGGGCACGCCAAAACGACACACAATATTCTTCCATACGAAACTCTGGATTTTGTGCGCGATGATCTGGGCTACTGGCTCTGCTTCAATCCATTTCGTGAAGTATTCGATTGCCACAACCAAATACTTCATTTGTCTGATTGCCAACGGGAAAGGCCCCAGGATGTCGATTCCCCACGTGTAGAACGGCCAAGGGCTATAGATTGACTTTAACTCTTTTGGGGGCGCCTTGTGCCAGTCGGCGTGCTGCTGGCATTGCTTGCAACCCTGAGCATATCTCTTGCAATCTTCCCTCATCGTGGGCCAGTAATAGCCTGCACGGATAGTCCTTGTCGCCAGTGACCGACCTCCAATGTGGCTCCCGCAAATTCCCTCATGGAGCTCAGTCATAATCCTCGTGCACTTCTCTCCATGTACACATACGAGAAGAAGGTGTGTAAATCCGAACCTGTAGAGCTCGCCGTCGATAAGGGTAAGCTTGCTGGAGCTCCTCTTTATCTTTCTGGCTTCTGTTGAATCCATTGGGAGCACGCCATCTGCTAAGTAGCGTTGGTACGGCGTTATCCACGTGTCTGCCTCGTGGACAGCGCAAACTTACATCGATCTCACCTCTTCTGCTGGGCGCGCTCTGACCCTCGGCGTCCTCAAGGTTTCCTGCGTTAGGGATCTATGACTTTTCGCCGTTCTTTCCATCGATCTGCAAACATGAAGAACCTGGTGGTCTGCCACGAATGCTCGAGGTGCCTTCAAGGTTTCTTGAATGACAGTCCTCTGTCTACCCCCCTTGCCCGAGATGGCGAGTTTGGCTAGCAAGTCAGCTCGAGCATTCTGTTCTCTCGGCACGTGCACCACTTCAAACAAAGCGAAAGATCTCCTTAGCTCTTGCACGTACTCCAAGTAGGCTGCCATCTGCGGGTCCTTGGCTTGAAACTCGCCAGTCACTTGTCCAGTGACCAACAACGAATCGCTCTTGGCCATTAGCACCTTCGCCCCCATTTCCTTTGCCAACAGGATTCCGGCGATCAAAGCCTCGTACTCTGCTTGGTTGTTGCTTGCTTTGAAAGCAAACCTCAATGATTGCTCTATCAACACTCCATTGGGCCCTTCCAAAATGACCCCAGCCCCGCTGCCCAGCTGGTTGGACGACCCATCAACTGAAAGTACCCAGCGAAAGTCATCCTCGGCGTTCTGTGCTACTTCGGAGGACAACTCGACCACAAAATCGGCGAGACTTGCCCCTTGATCGATCCCCAGGGTTCATATTTGATGTTGAATTCCGACAGCTCGACCGCCCACTTCACCATTCTTCCGGCCACATCGGGTTTCTTCAGAACCTTCTGGATTGGCAAATCAGTCATCACCAATACCGTAAAGCTTTGAAAGTAATGGCGCAGTCTCCTCGCCGAGAATACAACCGCTAATGCTGCCTTTTCTAGGGCCTGGTACCTCACCTCTGGGCCTTGCAACACCTTGCTAACAAAATAGATGGGCCTTTGGATCTGATCTTGATCCTGCACGAGCACTACGCTGATTGCCCTCTCAGTTATGGCAAAGTACAGCCTGAGCGGTGTTACGGCTTGGGGCTTGCATAGAATTGGAGGGCTCGCCAAATATTCCTTGAGCTTTACGAAGGCCTCCTCACACTCCTTCGTCCAGACAAACCTGTTGTTCCTTTTCAAACACTGGAAGTATGGGTGGCCTTTCTCTCCGCTTGCCGATACGAATCGGGACAGGGCGGCCATCCGCCCCGTGAGTTGCTGCACCTCCTTCACAGTGGCGGAGCTCCTCATTGCCAAAATGGCAGCGCACTTCTCGGGGTTAGCCTCGATTCCCCTCTCCGACAGGAGAAACCCCAGAAATTTCCCTGCTTCTACACCAAAAACACACTTTTCGGGATTCAGTTTCAGCTTGTACCTGACTATCGTGATGAACAACTCTTCCAAGTCAGCGACGTGCTTGTCTTTCTCCAGGGACGTCACGACCATGTCGTCGACGTATGCCTGCACATTCCTTCCGAGCATAGGTGCGAGCACCTTGTCCATCAGCCTTTGGTATGTGGCCCCTGCATTCTTCAACCCGAAGGGCATTACCCTGTAGCAATAGCATGACCTTTCCGTCATGAAGGCAGTCTTCTCTTCGTCCATGGGGTGCATTTTGATTTGGTTGTACCCCGAGAAGGCATCCAGAAAACTGAGCAGCTTGCACCCCGATGCGCTGTCCACCAGGGCGTCTATGCTTGGCAAAGGATAAGAATCCTTTGGGCAGGCCTTGTTCAGGTCTGTAAAGTCAACACACATCCGCCATTTTCTGCTGCTCTTCTTGACCAGAACAACATTAGCGAGCCATTCTGGATATTGGATCTCCCTGATGTGGCCCGCTGCAAGGAGTTTCTGTGTCTCTTCTTTTATCGCCTGTCTCTTCTCCTCATTGAACTTTCTTCTTCTTTGGCGGATGGGCCTGACCTGGGGGTCCATTGCTAAGCGATGGCACAAGAAATCGGGGTCGATTCCCGGCATGTCTGAAGCAGCCCACGCAAACGCGTCCAAATGTCTACTTATCACCTTGGTGATTTGGTCTTGCGTCTCGCTATCCAGGGTTCTTCCCAACTTAAACACCTTGCCGCTGATCTCCTTTCGCTGATTTCCTAAGGTTTCCTTTCGCTGGCGATCAGCGCCCTCGCGATACCGGTTTCTCTGGCGGTCTCCGAGCAGTTTCTTTCTCCCTCCAAGCTCTTGGATCTCGCCTCTACATCCTCCATCGGCACATCGCCCTCGGCGGCCACCTCTAACGCCGTATCCGAAACTCGTCGGGATTCCTGCGCCGGTTTCGCGCCAGGGGGAGGCGTCGTGGTTACGTGGCACACAGACCTCTTGTTCTTGAGGCTATTTTCATAACACTTCTTCGCCTCCTTCTGGTCAGAGCAAATAGTGATGATCAGACCCTCCATAGACGGCAGTTTGACCTTCATGTGCATTGTCGAAGGCACAACTCATGTTCTGTTGAGCGTTGGCCTTCCCAACAGTATGTTGTACGCCGACGGGGCGTTTACGACAAGATACCTGATCTTCTCCGTTCGTGAGGCCAAACCGTCAGTGAAGGTCGTCCTCAACTCGATATACCCCCTCACCTCCACTTGGTCTCCGGTGAAATCGTACAAGCAGCCCCCATATGGTCTCAGTTGATCGGGGGACAGTTGTAACTTTTCAAAGGTCGGCCAAAACATCACATCTGCTAAGCTTCCTTGGTCGACCAGCACCCGATGGACAGATCCAAACACGAGTTGATAGAGTGGCCAAAACTATTGTGGAACTCGCACCATGCGTCTGGCTTTGGCCCCAAAACCTTCTCCGTCGTTTTCTCAGGCACTTTGAGCTTGGCAGCAATGTTTGGCATGGCGATCAAATCGGCCAAACCCATTACAAACTCATACCTTGGGGGGCGATTAGTCTCTCTGGGCTGCCCTGGCCCCTTGTTCTTATTTTTCTTAGGGTCGTAAGGATGGTGCATCCTTTGATCCCTCTTCCCCGCCGCCGCCTCCATTACCCTCTGCGGCTGGACCCTTGCTTGGGCGCGTGGTTTAGCTGGGGCCACGTTTCCCCTCTTCTCAGTGACCTCGCTCTCGGCGGTGATGTGGGCCACAGCACGTCGCCGGATTTAAGCAAACGTGGCGGGGTGGCTCCTGATGAGCGACTCACTAAAGAGCCCAGGTAACACACCCTTTTTGAAGGCGTGCACGAACATCTCTTCATCTTTTCCTGGCAAACGGACCATCTAAGCTCCGAATCTGTTCAGGAAATCCTTCAGGGACTCCTCTTGGTACTGCCTTATGTCAAACAGGTCGTAAGACACCAAAGGTGGCGCCTTGTTCACTATATACTACTCAACAAACATCTTGGAAAACTGTTGAAACGTGGTAATATGGCCAGTAGGTATGCTGACAAACCAGTCCAACGCTGTTCCGCTCAGAGTGCTCATGAACACCTTACAGTATACCGCGTCTGAGCCTCCCGAGAGCAGCATCTGAGTATGAAACACCGTGAGATGGGCTTCAGGGTCCTCCACCCCAGTGAAAGACGCTTTCACCGCCACAGTGTTAGCCGAGACCACCGAGTCCATGCTCTCTTAGGAAAATGGCATAGGAAAGCTGCGCGGTGAGGATGGGGGTGCAGCTCTGTCCCCGGCCGCACGCTCCTCCCGCTCCTGAAGGGCTTTGCGCAGCTCTTCGTTGATCCTATTGAGCTCTTCATTCCTAACTTGCGAGGCTACCAGCGCCTCATGCATCCTTTCATGCTCAGAACGTGATGCAGCCACGTTCTCCTGCAGCGTCCTCATCATGTCCATCACCTATGTCATGGACACAACATCTTCGTCTGTTGATGGCGCGACTGAACTGGAGCGTATTGTCCTCATCTTTTCTCAGAAAACTCAGCAACTCAAAGAACTCCAAAAAACTCCAGGAATCGACTGCGATAGCGAGCAGTCGAACAGAAAACACCAAAACCACCACAAACACGAACTATGGTTGGGAATCACCTTTTATACGGCCCCACAGTGGGAGCCAGATGATCCTGCCGGGTGACTTAGCGCTAGAGCGTTGCCTCGTCACGATCTTTCTCACCAGCTTGACACCACGTGCCCTCCAAGTCCACACCACAAACAGCCTCTCTGAGAACCTGAAAAATACAAAGTGGCGCCACTGCAGCTGGTGGCACTCCGACGCTTAAGTCAGTGACAAGAACACCCAAAAAGCTAAGAGAAAATATGCTCTGTAGGACCGTACTGAAAGCACACAACCCTAGCAGAATGAGCCGTAATGAAAACGTACCTCTGCAAATTCTGTGAAGGTTACCTTTATAGCTGGGTTTTTCCTTTCTCCAGGCCGTTATGCTTTTGGACGCGTGGCTCGCATCCAGCCCTGCACGTGTCGCCATCTGGGCTGGGATAGCAGGTAGCACCCAGCCTTACACGTGTCATCATCTAAGCTAGGATAACTCGAGCGTCACTTCTTTATTTCTCCCAGCCCTACACGTGTCCTCACCTGGGTTGGAGTAACTGAGAGCATCCAACCCTACACGTGTCGTCATCTGGGCTGGGGCAACTTGAACGTCATTCCGGTGTAGTAGCCAGTCGCGCGGCTAAGTCCTCAACTCAAGGAGTAAACTAACACGCGACATGCTCTAGAACACCACCTGACAAGGCGAGCATCGGGCGCAGCAAAGTGCACCATCTCTGCGATATCGCTTGTCGCTAATGGCACCCTCCTTACCGTTGTGCCATGCGCGTTCTGGCTGAGGAAACCTTGCCATCAACGAATGTCCACTCTGGGAATCCCGTCGCTGATAGGCAAGCTGTCCCCTCAACCCAAACACCCTTCACACCCCATGCTGGCGTCATAATCGCCTCATTGGAGTTGTACACTTGAACTCACACCTCTGGGTCTTCATCAGCCTCAATCTGAGCTTCTCGGGAGATCTGGCGACGTGCTTCCTGCGGCGATGTCAAGCTACATGATCGCCAATCGCCAAATACGTCGATGACAAGCCAACCGGGCGACGACCGGCCATAAAATTATATATTTTTTATAATTGATTTTAAGAATAATATTATTATTTTTTATCAACAAATAATAAAATTAAATAAAAGAGACACTTCAGTATATTTGAAGCCGTATATCGAAAAAAAAAACTCACACCAACTAAGGATATTGATTTCTTAATAATAAAAATTCATTCTTACAATGAACCCTTCCGCGAATCCATAAAAGCCTACACAAATGCCTAAAAAAAATCATTGCCTAAGAATGTACCACAGTTGAGCAACCATTGCGACATTATGCAGCTGAATCATGAAAAATAACAATGATTGTGGCTGCAGCATAAAAAGACTTTAAAAAACAAAGAGCATCTACTACATTAGGCAGACCCATCTAAAAATAAACAGAACAACTGCTGTTTTTTCTTTTGACAGCATCAACAGCTATAGTAAATCAAGTTACTTGGCCTATATTTGCCAAAAACACAGATTTGGCTCCGCTAGAATACTCCAACCCATCACAGTAGTTGTACCGTCCCGTACCCGGGCGTTGACAAAGTCAAGGTCAAAGTCAACGTAAGGCGTCGTCCAGGTGGGGTGACGCCAAGTGCAAACATCGCCAAGACGGGGCGTCGCCAAGAGGAAGCATCGCCAAAGATAAGGCGTCGCCAAGATAGGGCGTCGCCAAGGTAAAATGACACAAGAGCAAGGCAATCACAGTGTCGCTCCCCGATACCCATGGGTAGGAAAGACCATGGAGGGAGCGACGCCACGGGAAGGCCTCAAATCCTGATAATCTGGGGCAGTAATAAAGGGAAGAGAAAGGTGGCTTCAAGGCCATAGTAATAGCGCCAGTGTAGAGCAACCTGACTCGTGAAGTGCCCCTGCCGCCCCAGAGACGCCCTTGGGATAGATACGACTCATGGGGAGGGTCACGCCAAGGGTAGCCGGGTGCAGGGTACGTGAGGAAGGTAGATACGCTCTCAAAGTGAGTGACTAGATGTTTGGGGGCATGAGTTGGCACCCAAAGGGTCACCCCTTGCGCAGATGCACTCCCAGGTAGGAGGACTCACACGAGGAAATACCTTCAGATGGGGTCACGGCGCTGTGAGGCCCTCCACGTGTACAGCAACCAAGTCAGAATAGAAACGCCATTTTGTCAGGTACAAGGTAATTAAAGTTATTTAATACAGTTTCCGTTTCGAGTGTTTAAGGTACTATAAATGCTCCCAAGCGGTTCAAACGTCTTAAATGCGCTGAACGTTTATAATTAAATGCGCTTTAAGGCGCTTTGAATGCTGAAGTAGCTTAAATAGCGCTTTGAATGTTGGAAAGGGGGTTCGAACTTTTGGCAGATTTTCCCAGAGTATACTCTAGTTGCTTGCTCGAGTTTTCGGACTACGCACAAGGGACTAGAGAGAGAGGTTGTTTGCCAGAGGGAGAAAAGATACACGATACACAGTTCATTTTACCACCTTCAGAGTACCATCCACGGTGCTCCGACACGGAGGTGTAGAATTTTGGTGTTTCTTGCTAGCTGACTTGAGCGTCGGAGTGCAATCGGCCGCTAGGGCGCCCTTTTGTCCTTCTTTGTAGGAATTCACAGGTAGCTAGAGGGAAGGTGTCCCTAGCTGAAGGGCAAGGTTGTGCGCGAAGACGTCCCGGGTCAACCGGCCGGAACATTTGGCGCCACCGTGGGGCCGATATAAAACATCAGTCCCATCGCAAGTTTGAAGAGACCTATCGAGTCACCATAACATTGGCGGAAGTTTGAGGAAACAGCTGAAGATGAGGGCTACCACTAGACAAGGTTCCGCGCGCGCTACGAGTGAGGAAATGTCCATGCAACAGGTCATGGAGATGATGCGGGGGTTGCAGGATGATATGGCGGAATCGAGGATGGAACAAGAACGCATGCAGGCGGATCTCGACGCCTCGCAAGCGAGGAACGAAGAGCTCCATCGTGTAAATGAGGAGTTGCGCCAGGGTTTGAGGAACAACCGGGGGCAACGTGAGCAAGATGAGGCGGAGCATCTCACCCCGCCAAGGGAGTTTTCCTCTCCCTTCTCGCAGGAGATCCTGGATGCAGTGATCCCCAACACGTTCTCAGGACCCAAGGTGATCTTCACCGGGATGGAGGATCCTGAGGCGCATCTCTCTGCATTTCACACACAAATGGTCCTAGTAGGCGGCTCCGACGCTGCCAAGTGCAAACTCTTTATGAGCACCCTGACAGGAATGGCTATGGACTGGTTTATCAACCTCCCAAACGGCCATATCACCTCTTTCCGACAGCTGTCGCGGCTGTTCAGGGAACAATACTTGGCAAACAGGGCTCCGCCACCGGTCTCCTATGACCTGTTCGATGTAAAACAGTATCAAGGAGAAACCTTGAAAGAATACATCAACCGTTTTGGGGCCCAAGTAGTGAAAGTTGGAACTTCAGAGGAGCCTATGATCGTGTACGCATTCAGGAAAGGCGTATGCCCAGGCCCTTTCTACGAATCCATTACTCGCAATCGTCCAAGGACTTTCGCTGAAGTAAGGCGTCGGGCGGTGGAGCATATCGCCTCCGAGGAAGAGGTGTGTGAGAAGCGCACCAGCGTTGTACCCTCACGCCCGAGAGCACAGATGCGGGCTCAACCTGTCAGGGTCAACGAGACCACGACGGAAAGAAAGAAGTCAGATAGGAGACGCCCATATGAGACCATAAAATCCCAGCCCCGGGCTCCAGCAGGACGCGATCGCCCGGCCAGGGAAAGGGCAAGGCCGGCGAGATACAACTTTGTGGTGGAATTGAAGGATCCGATCGCCGTGCCCAATATAACTGAAAGATTGAGGCGACCGGCGAAGACTGACAAGGTGCTGGGGCCTCGCAAGGACTCTTGGTGTGAGTTCCACGAAGCTTTCGGTCACCACATCGATAACTGCCTGTCACTGGGCTACCAGTTGGATGAGTTGGTGAGAATTGGTTTTTTGAAGGATTATGTCGCAGAACCCGTCGCGACCGCCGCCCTGCCGGCTCCAGCGGAAGAGCAAGCGCACGAGATGCCTGTCCTCGACGAGGTTCATACCATTGCTGGAGGCTTTTCCGGCGGAGGACCCTCCGCCTCCCAGCGAAAGAAATACGCGAGGGGGGTCAACTCAATTGAGGAAAGAATCTCAGGTGATCCGTGGGAGTCAGATCTTCTGTTCACGCGGGTGGATCTGCGGGACATTGTGTCGCACGACAACGACCCCGTGGTCATTTCAGTTGTCACGGCGGGCCGAAAGGTGCACAGGGTTCTAGTCGACAAGGGAAGTTCTGCAGACGTCATGTTCTGGTCGACATTCAACAAGTTGCGGTTGTCTCCCGACCTTCTGAGGCCCTACACAGGGTGCCTATATGGGTTTGCAGATAACCAAGTGGGAGTCTGAGGCTACTTGGAGTTGAGGACAACGTTCACAGATGGAGAGGCCTCGCGTACCGAAAGCATCCGGTACTTGGTCGTAAACGCCAACTCCGCCTGCAACATCTTGTTGGGCAGCCCGGCGTTGAATAGGCTGAATGCAGTAGCCTCCACGCGCCATATGAAGATGAAGCTGCCAGATCTCAGCGGCAAGGTGATTATCATCAAGTCGGATCAGGAGGAGGCGCGAAAATGTTATGAAAATAACCTGAAAACGAAGAGAGCCGTGTTCATGGTGTTTGAGCGTCCGCTAAGTGTAGACACGACGATGATTGAGGCGACGCCCGCTGGGTCAACACCTGACGAGGCCACACCCGTGAGGGCGACGCCTGAGGCAGATACACTCATGGAGGAGGGCCCTGACGACGCGGCGCCCGTGGAAGAGGCGGCGCCTATTCAGGATAATAGCAGGGATCAGCAGGCGGCTAACGTGGTGGAGAGGGAGATTGGCGGCAAAACGTTTAAGCTAGGGCGTTTGCTGAGCCAAGAAGAGCAGGAGGGGGTGGCAGAGGTGATTTCACGCCACTTGGATGCTTTCGCATGGTCTGCCTCGGATATGCCCGGCATCGACCCTGATCTTTTATGTCATCACCTTAGCATGGACGCCACGGTCCGCCCCGTGCGCCAAAGAAGGAGAAAGTTTAATGAAGAGAGGCAGCTGGTGGTAGGGAAGAAACGCAGAAGCTGCTGAGTGCTGGTCACATCAGGGAGATTCAATACCCTGAGTGGCTAGCCAACGTCGTCCTGGTGAAGAAGGCGAATGGGACTTAAATAAGGCGTGCCCGAAGGACTCGTACCCACTGCCCAGCATCGACGCGTTGGTGGACAGCGCCTCCGGTTGTAATGTACTTAGCTTCTTGGATGCATTCTCGGGATACAACCAGATCAAAATGCACCCGCGAGATGAGAGTAAAACTGCGTTCATGACGGAGACCAGCAGTTACTGTTACAAGGTGATGCCTTTTGGGCTGAAAAACGCGGGCGCCTCCTACCAAAGGCTGATGGACAAGGTCCTAGCGCCCATGTTAGGAAGGAATGTGTACGCCTACGTGGACGATATGGTAGTAGCGTTGAAGGACAGGGCACAGCACGTGGCAGACCTAGAGGAGTTGTTCGTCACTATATCCAAGTACCGCCTCAAGCTAAACCCCGAGAAGTGTGTCTTCGGGGTAGAGGTTGGTAAGTTCCTAGGTTTCATGCTCACGGAGAGGGGAATAAAGGCGAACCCCGACAAATGCGCAGCTGACGGTAAAGGAAGTGCAGCAGCTGACGGAGCGGATGGCGGCGCTCTCAAGGTTTGTTTCTGCCGGAGGAGAGAAGGGGCACCCATATTTCCAGTGCCTCAAGAGAAATAATCGTTTTGCATGGACTGACGAATGCGAAGCGACTTTCATCAAGTTGAAAAAATACCTAGCGACGCAACCGGTCCTCTGCAAACCGGTAGCGGGTGTGCCCCTCCGGCTGTACTTCACGGTGACAGAGCGAGCTATCAGCTCTGTGCTGGTCCAGGAGCAGGACCAGATTCAAAAGCCCATCTATTTTGTGAGCAAGGCCTTACAAGGCGTGGAGACGAGATACCAGGCGCTGGAGAAGGCAGCGTTGGCCGTGGTATTTTCGGTCAGGAGGCTCCACCATTACTTCCACAGCTTTACAGTGGTGGTGATGACGAACCTCCCTATACAAAAGGTATTGCAAAAACCTAACGTAGCTGGACGAATGGTGCGCTGGGCGGTGGAGTTGTCGGAGTTTGACATCCAGTATGAGCCCAGAGGATCCATCAAAGGGCAGGTGTACGCAGATTTTGTGGAAGAACTCTCGCCCGAAGGTGAACAAGAGGTGGAGGCGGGCTCACGGTGGTTGCTCTCGGTTGATGGCTCCTCCAACCAGCAAGGAAGTGGTGCGGCAATAGTCTTGGAGGGACCCAATGGTATGCTGATTGAGCAGGCTCTGCACTTCGCCTTTAGGGCGAGTAATAATCAGGCTGAATACGAAGCCCTGATTGCAGGAATGCTCCTGGCCAAGGAGATGGGCGCGCAGAACCTCTTGGTAAAAAGTGATTCCCAACTGATTACAGGACAAGTGTCGGGTGAGTTCCAAGCGAAAGACCCACAGATGGCGGCGTATCTAAGGTGCGTCCAATTGCTGAAGGGAGCATTCGGCGCTCTTGAGCTAATACATGTCCCACGAGAACAAAATGCCAGAGTTGACCTGCTGGCCAAGCTGGCCAGCTCAGGCAAGGGGGGCAGGCAGAGGACAGTAATTGAAGAGACGCTTAAAGCTCCAAGAAAATTTGTAGAGGACAACAGGGTGGATGTCCTCCATATTAGCACTGCGAGAGGGAGACCAAGGAGTCATCGTTCCTTGACTCAGGATACGCTGAAGACACCCCATATCAGCACATACACGGACGCGCCCGAAGGAGGAAGGCGTGCGCAGATATGTGTTTTAGCCGAAGGAGACACCTGGATGACGCCATACAGACAGTACCTGGCGGATGGGGTTCTCTCGGCGGAGCCAGAGGAGGGCAAGAAGGTTAAGAGGAATGCCGCAAGATACACCCTAGTGGATGGAGTATTATTCAAACACGGTTTCACCCACCCTATCCTGACATGTGTAAGTGGCGATGAATGTACCAGAATAATGGCGGAGCTCCATGAAGGCATTTGTGGGAGTCATGTAGGGGGAAGGTCCTTAGCCTCTAAGGTGGTACGCGCAGGTTTCTACTGCCCAACAGTAAAGGAGGATTGCGTACGGCACGCCCAGCGTTGCAAGCAATGTCAGAAACACGCTGATTGGCACAAGGCGCCGCCAGAAGAGCTGCGATCCATATACAGCCCGTGGCCTTTCCATACGTGGGGGATTGACATCCTAGGTCCATTCCCATTGGCGATAAGGCAGATGAAGTACTTGATCGTTGCCATTGAGTACTTCACCAAGTGGATAGAGGCGGAGCCCGTGGCCCAGATTACTGCGCACAAGGTGCAACACTTTGTTTGGAAGAACATTGTATGCCGCTTTGGCGTACCTAGGCGGCTAGTATCCGACAATGGAACACAGTTCGCCAGCCAGCAGTTAAGAAACCTGTGTGCAGAGGTAGGCATCAAGCAAGTGTTCGCATCAGTCGAACACCCCCAGACTAATGGGCAGGTAGAGTCAACGAATAGAGTTTTGCTGAGAGGGCTAAAGAGAAGGCTAGAAAAGGCCAAAGGAGCGTGGGCGGAGGAAGTGCCAAGGATCGTATGGGCATACCACACCACGCCCCAATCTTCCACCATGGAGACGCCTTTCAGCTTAGTGTATGGGTCGGATGCGATGATCCCGGTCGAGATACACGAAAGCTCGCTACGCTTTCAAAATTTCGTGGCTGAGGAATCCAACGAAGAAAGGCGGGTGAACCTGGACCTATTAGATGAAGCCAGGGAGGAAGCCAGAATAAAGGCCGAAGCAGTAAAGAGAAGAGTAGATTGAAAATATAGCTCTAAAGTGAAGCCACGGCAGTTTCAGATTGGCGACCTAGTTATGAGGAAGGCTCACCCATACGAGCTGGAAAATAAGCTGTCTCCCAAGTGGACCGGATCCTTCAGAGTTACCGAGGCTAAGGGCAATGGTTCGTACAACCTAGAGACCTTGGAAGGGGGTCCCATTCCGCGCAGCTGGAATGTAGCCAACTTAAAGTTTTATTTTAGTTGACTTATGTAAGCAGCTATGTAACAATCTTGTTGAAGGGGACACTCTTTTTCCATTTCGGGGGTTTTTTAACAAGGTCATCCAAATAAAAAAGAAAAAGAAGTTCGAGAAAAACCTTGCCTTGGTTTCAGTCTTCATCTTTTTCCCGTTCGAAGTGGCGATAGGCGTCGCCAAACACATGCGTCCCCAAGAAAGAAGGCGCCGCCAGGCGTGCGTGTTGCCAAGAAAGAAGGCGTCGCCAAGGTCGAAGGCGTCGCCCAAGCGTAGGCATTACCAAGAAACATAACGGAGGAAAGAGGCATAGTATATGACAAGCGTGTGCAAAAATAAAGCGGCGTTACAGAAACCAAGCATAGTACTGTGGAGTCAAATTTACAAGTAGTGTTCGAGATAAATGGGAGTAAGGCGAATGGGGCAAGCATTACATGCCCTGTGCTCATACAAAGAATACAAACAAACCAGTCTTCAGTCGCCTCCGGAGTCGGGATGGGAGGAGGACGGCGATAGGCGTCGCCAAACACATGCGTCCCCAAGAAAGAAGGCGCCGCCAGGCGTGCGTGTTGCCAAGAAAGAAGGCGTCGCCAAGGTCGAAGGCGTCGCCCAAGCGTAGGCATCGCCAAGAAACATAACGGAGGAAAGAGGCATAGTATATGACAAGCGTGTGCAAAAATAAAGCGGCGTTACAGAAACCAAGCATAGTACCGTGGAGTCAAATTTACAAGTAGTGTTCGAGATAAATGGGAGTAAGGCGAATGGGGCAAGCATTACATGCCCTGTGCTCATACAAAGAGTACAAACAAACCAGTCTTCAGTCGCCTCCGGAGTCGGGATGGGAGGAGGACGAAGCTCCGCTCCCAGCCCGCAGGGCCCAGGGGAGTTGTGACCTCGTTGCTGGTTTATCTTCGAACCTGCACTAAGGGAAACAAACACGGTAAAGACAGCACGAGGCAAGACATGCAAAGATTTAGAGAGGATCGAAAGCGGAAGTTTCTAAGGCGGTCACTCGTACATGTATACTTCTCTAGGGTTCCGGCGTTGAACTCCAAACTGATCAAGGTGGCGGAGTCAAAACCCCCGCCTCAGCCAGGATCCGGCAAACCACCCGGTCGTTCGGGGTTAGTTTCTTGAAGGGTTTGGACTTGAGGGCTCTCGTCTCCCTCACCCAGTACAGTGGAAAACCATCTAGGGCGGAGCGCACGAGGTCAGAACAACAGACTGTGAAAAACCTACCCTTCCACCCAGTGAAGGAGTTTTGGAAGGAAGTCAGGAGAACCCTGCCGGGAACGTTACTCAGGGTCACCCAGAGGTTGTTCCTTTGCCTCTTCACCTCAAAGAAGTGAAGAAAGATATCAACCGAGGGTGCACACCCCAGAAAGCCAAAAAGTATGTCAAAGGCCTTGACGAAAGCCCAGCTATTAGGATACAACTGGGCCGGAGCAACATTAATCTCCGTCAGTAGTCCCCTCTCAAACCTGGAGAAGGGCAAGCGCACGCCGATGCTCTTGAATACCACCTGATAGAAGTAAAAGAAGGGGACCCCGTCGTTGGCTCGTTCATCTCCGAACACTGGCTCCCTTAAAGTGCAAGGGAGCACGGCAATATCGTCGTCGTGCCTCTTCGCGAAGGCACGGTGATCATAGGAGCACGAATCCCCTTTGTGTTCCCTTATGGCCCTGGTAGAAAGCAAGCATGAGCACTCGTCAAGGAGCTCGCTCGAGGCCCAAGTATACAGGTCCTTGGGGTTAACCCTGGGGGGAGGAATGTGAGAAGACATGTCGGAGCAGTATTTGGGAAGGAGTTGGAAGGTTGAAGGAGAATGACTTGCTGGAAATGCGGGGGTAAAACGTTGGCTAGAATGAACACCAGAAGAGCTTTTGCGTGAAGAGAAGTGGTGCAAGTAGGCTGCGAAAGCACAGAGATGATGAGAGCAGATTCAAGATTTTTGAAGATCTAAATATTGCAGTTAGAGCGCCAAACGACGCGAATGGGAGCACCGTGCGATCGAGTCACGTGGGAAAGGATGGGAGGATGACCCTAACGCCACTGGTTAACATTCAGAATACGTCGAGTCGACACAATGCCCGAGGGTACGATGGGTCAGAAGCTCAGAAAATGTCAGGATCAAGTCAAGTGAGGGAACGTCCCATCAGCCATACGGAAGATGCCACGTGGATGGCACGGGCGAGACCTTAAGCTCCCCGCTACCTCCAGGCGTCGACCGGAGTCGAAGTCAAAGTCAATGCCAAGGCAAAGTCAACGGGTTGACCGCACCAGGCATCGTCAATATAAGACGCTGAGGGCGTCGCCAGCATGAGGCGCTGAGGGCGTCGCCAGTACAAGTTATCAGCAGTGTCGCCTCCCCGATACCCACAGGTAGGAAAGACTGTGGAGGGAGACGAGATCGCCTGAAGCCGGGTGAACCACCGACAGGGTTGTTCCCCGAGACCCATGGGAAGGAAAGACCATGGAGGGAACGACCCATGGGGGGCTTCGAGCCTTCCCGGTGCTTGGCGTTTCTAGACACCCTGGGGACGATACGACGCTGCCGTAGCAGGTCTCTCCTCAGGCGTGGGCGCCAAGCACCATGAGTTTAGGCAGGGATCGCTTTGGTGTTTAAGACACTCCGTGGACGATACGACGCCCTTGGACAGGCCTCTCCATGGGCGTGGGCACTGAAACGCGATCTGGTCCCAAACGCTTAGACCCAGAGCAGGTCTCGACTTTGGCGTTTGCAGCGATGGCGGAGTGGCCAACGCCTTCACGAGGCAGAAGCCTCATAGATATGAAGACTGGGCAAGTTTGAAGTACACGTTAGAAGTGAGGCGCCGGATGTACAAGGCTGCTCAACACGACGAAAGAAATGGGCAGAAGTACAGGCAAAGCAATTGAAGCACGCAAAAGGGAAGAACGAAGGTAAAAGTATCGTACAGACAGAACTCGATACCTCAGAAGTGTAAAATTGTCATGCAAAACCCAAAGTTCTGACAAAGGTGCAAACAGTTCAAAAGATTTACAAGTTCATCAGAGGGCAAGAGTAAAAATAAAGCGTAAAAAGTAAAGGCGACGGCAGGAAGTTGGAGTTTCAGTCATCTAATGTCAACGACATGATGGGTGGGATCGCAGTTAGAAACATTGATTCCCGGGTTCTCGCAGACGGCCTGGGCCAGAGCCTCCTTGAATCCCTCCTCGAAGGTGCCAGCCATGTCGTTGATGAGAGCCTTCTTGGCCTTCTCTAACTCCTCGATGGTAGAGTCCCCGGAAGCCATCTGCTTCTCCAGGGCCTCCTTCTCCACTCGGAGCCGGCTGACCTCAATCTGCAGTTTGTCATGGTCACCTCGGAGAAGGTCCAATGTCTTGGCCTGGGTAGCCATCTCCTCTTCCATCCACTCCAATCTTTCGGCCTGCCCGTAGCATTGGTCCTCCAAATCCTTCTGAAGCGCTTCGGAGGCTTCCGCCATGTCCTGGAGGGCTGTTACTTGAACTTGGAGAGAGACTTCCCAGACGTAGAAGTCCGCCTGAAGCTCCATCGCTTCACCCAGCTGTCTTTCAGCCTCCTCCTTGGCCTCTTGCGCCAACTTCAGAGAGGCTTGGTAGGCCTCGTTTTGGCCCCCCAGAGTGATGGCATTTTCATGTGTTCTTGAATCAAAGTAGAAAATAAGGTGCGGAAGCAATGGGTGAGATGATCAAGACCCTCCTAGGAGTTGTGTTGGCCTTGTAGGTGCATGATGAGTATGGTGTTTGAGTGGTTCGGCCAGCTCAAGGGAGAAGGTGAAAGGATTGAAGTTTAGAGCCTAGATTTCTAGGAGAAGTAAAGCTTGTGCACAAAAATGGCAGCATAACCTTACTCAATTAAACTTGAAAAATACAATGAGATAGCTTTCCTATTTATAAGCTATCTTGGACGTAAATGTTAAGCTATCTTCTAAGGAAAAGAAAACCAAAATTAAATCTAAATGCTAAGCCATGTGCCATGTGCAATGACCGGCCACACAACCCTAGTTTCTAGAATGTTTCCATCAAAAGTGCTTTCTACACTATCCTATCTACTAAGTACCCCTAATGGGCCTTCATGCAAACATATACAAAGCCTTCTCTCTTCCATCCGTGGCTTCATTTACTTGTGTGTGAGCATGTTTGGCCATGGATCTTGTAAGGGGGCCTAGACGGTCTAGCTCCATGGATAGCCTCCCTCCTTCACGTCCTAGACGCTCACCTTCACGTCCTAGACGCTCACCTTGGTCTTGGTCTTGGTCTAGACGCTCTCCTTGGCTTGTGCCTTGGCTTCCTTGGATAGGTGTGCTTGGCCCTCCTCCATCATCCCCTCCCCCTTGGAAAGGATTTGTCCTCAAATCCAGCTCGTCATCGTCATTGGTACCTACAAATGGAGAAAGATCAATTACATTAAAAGTGTCATGTACTCCATATTCAAGAGGTAGGTCCAACTTATATGCATTGTTGTTGACTCGCTTGAGAACTTGGAAAGGTCCATCACCTCGGGGACTTAGTTTGGACTTCCTTTGATTTGGAAATCTATCTTTGCGAAGGTGAAGCCAAACTAAGTCTCCTTCCTCAAAAATTATTTCTCTCTTCCCTTTGTTGTTGTATTTTGTGTACTTCTCATTTTGTTGTTGTATTTGAATTTTAATCTTCTCATGCATTTTCTTGACAAAATCAGCTTTGAGTACTCCTTCCTTATGCACAAAATCTTGGGGGTTAGGAAGGGGTATCAAATCCATGGGCGTGAGAGGATTAAAACCATATACTACCTCAAAAGGAGAAGCATTAGTAGTCTTGTGAACCACTCTATTGTAAGCAAATTCAATGTGGGGAAGGTACTCATCCCAAGATTTGTGGCTGCCCTTCATGATAGCCCTAAGCATAGTTCCAAGAGATCTATTGACTACTTCGGTTTGCCCATCCGTTTGAGGATGACAAGAAGTTGAAAATTGTAGTCTTGTTCCAAGTTTACCCCAAAGAGTTTTCCAAAAGTGGCTTATAAACTTGGGATCTCTATCGGACACTATACTTTTAGGGAGACCATGGAGTCTCACCACTTCTCTAAAGAAGAGTTTAGAAATATTTTGAGCATCATCTACTTTGTGGCATGGAATAAAGTGGGACATTTTGCTAAAACGGTCCACTACCACAAAAATAGAGTCATGGCCTCTTGCAGTCCTAGGAAGTCCTAAAATGAAATCCATGCTAATGTCTTCCCAAGGAGCATTTGCAATAGGCAAAGGGGTGTAGAGTCCATGCGGCATTGTTCTAGACTTTGCTTTTAAACATGAGATACATCTAGAACAATGTCGTTGGACATCTTTCCTCATGTGTGGCCAACAAAATTTTGCTTTTAAAAGATCTAGAGTCTTATCAACTCCAAAATGGCCCATGAGTTTCATGTGATTCTTTGACAAGGAGTTTTCTATGTGTTCCTTGGGGAATGCAAAGTTTTCCTTCTTTAAAAAGATATCCCTCGGACACATAGTAACCTCCTTGTGCTCTATGTAGACATTGAGCATAGATGGATGAGAGTTCTTGATCTTCTTGGTAAAGCTCTCTTATGTGGTCAAATCCAAGAATTTGGGCACCTAGTTTTGAAAAGAGTGTGTGCCGTCTTGAAAGAGCATCGGCCACTATATTGGTGCTCCCTTTCTTGTATTTGATTACATAAGGAAATTGTTCAAGAAATTCCATCCATTTAGCATGTCTCTTGTTGAGCTTGTGTTGGCCCTTTAAATATTTTAAAGACTCGTGATCACTATGGATAACAAATTCTTTGGACACAAGGTAGTGTTCCCAAGTCTTTAGGGCTCGCACAAGAGCATAGAGCTCTTTGTCATAGGTGGGGTAGTTGAGGGTGGCACCATGGAGTTTTTCACTAAAATAAGCAATGGGGTGTCCACCTTGCAACAAAACCGCACCTATGCCTACCCCCGATGCATCACACTCTATCTCAAAAGTTTTGGAAAAATTTGGGAGAGATAGGATGGGTGCATTGGTGAGTTGAGCTTTTAGCCTTTGAAAGGCTTGCTCATGCTTTTCATTCCAACAAAATGCAACATCTTTTTTTACAAGTTCATTCAAAGGAGAAGCTAGGCTAGAAAAATTAGGCACAAACCTTCTATAGAAGCTAGCTAACCCATGAAAACTTCTTACTTCACTTACATTTTGTGGAGTTGGCCACTCGCGGATGGCTTTGATTTTCTCGGGATCTACATGCACCCCCTTTTTGTTTACTATAAAGCCTAAGAAGACTACACTATCTACACAAAAGGTACACTTATCCCTATTGGCAAAAAGACTATTTTTCCTAAGGACTAGAAGAACTTCCCTAAGGTGGCTTAGATGGTCTTCTAGGGTTTTACTATATACTAAGATATCATCAAAGTAAACTACTACATATTTACCTATACAATCCCTTAAGGTATGATTCATAAGCCTCATGAATGTGCTTGGAGCGTTAGTAAGCCCAAAAGGCATCACCAACCACTCATATAATCCAAATTTGGTCTTAAAAGCGGTTTTCCACTCATCACCCTCCTTGATTCGAATTTGGTGATATCCACTTTTAAGGTCAATCTTGGAGAATAGAGTTGACCCATGCAATTCATCAAGCATATCATCAAGCCTCGGGATTGGATGCCTATACTTGATGGTGATGTTGTTGATTGCTCTACAATCACAACACATACGCCATTTTCCATCCTTTTTGGGCACCAACAAGACAGGTACAGCACAAGGGCTTAGGCTCTTTTGAACCCAACCCTTCTCCAACAAGTCTTGAACTTGTGATTCTATCTCCTTTGTTTCCTCGGGGTTGGTTCTATAAGCAGGCCTATTTGGTAGGCTTGCCCCCGGTATAAAGTCAATTTGATGTTCTATCCCCCTAAGAGGAGGAAGCCCAATGGGTCCTTCTTGGGAGAATAGATCTTCAAATTCACTCAAAAGGTTTTCTACTTGAGGAGGTAAAACCATGAGTTCACTACTTGTGGCAGTGCATGTAAGTGCTCCTTTACAAAAGATAAGGCTTGGTTGTTCAACAAGAAGCTAGTTTTCAAAAACATTTTCAAGAGGTTTTTCTTGTTGACCAACCTTGTGGGAAGGAACACTCTTCTCCCACGCCTTTCTCCCTAAGGATTTTATCTTTTTCTAGCTCTCTTTTTTTTTGTTTTCCTCATCCCTCTTTTGTTTCATTTGTATTTGGTCTTTCACCACTTGAGAATGTGGTAAAGGACTAAGTACAAACTTCTTATACTTATGGGTGAAGGAAATCTCGTTAGTGAGACCATCATGCAAGGTTTTCTTATCAAATTGCCATGGTCTCCCTAATAAGATATGGCAAGCTTCCATAGGCACTACATCACATAAAACTTTGTCTTTGTAGTTCCCTATGGAAAACTTGATTTCCACTTGCTTGTCTACATGTAGTTCCCCATTTTCATTAAGCCATTGAAGTTTGTAAGGTTTTGGGTGAGGAACTACTTGTAGCTTAAGCTTTTCAACCATCCTAACACTACAACAATTACAACTAGATCCACTATCCACAATGAGGGAACATATATTTTCTAAAACATTGCATCTTGTATGAAAGATGTTCTCCCTTTGTGTTTCCATGGATGTGCTAGGGTGATTGTTGAGGGTTCTCCTAATCATAAGCAATTCTCCCTCTAGTGGAGCTACCCTCTCATCCTCTCCCCCTTCCTCTCTCTCACTAGGCTCATCCTCGCCACTAGTGTACTCATCTACACCTTTAAGAAACAAAGTCCTTTGGTTTGGACATTGTGCTTGCACATGCCCTCTACCATAGCACTTAAAACATTTAACATCTCTAGCTCGGATGGGTGGGGTTGAGGTTTCTTTGGTGAAGGGCTTGGTAGGCTCTTTTGGTTTTTCCTTGGATGTACTACCCTCCCTTCTAAACTCTTTCTTGGGATAAAAGCTAGAATAGGGGCTCACCTTTTGACTTGAGGTTTTGCGCAAGTTTTGTTGCTCAACTTTAATGCAAAGTTGAACCAAATCATTCAAGTCTTGATAAGGTAAGAGCTCTACTCTATCTCTTATCTCAAGTGATAGGCCACTAAGGAACCTAGCTATGGTGGTTTCCTCCTCTTCTCTAATGGAGGCTCTCATCATGTAGAGCTCCATTTTTTGCCTATACTCTTCCACACTCATGTTCTTTTGTTGGAGTCTTTGGAGCTTATCCATCAACTCCCTATGGTAGTAGGAAGGTTTATGTCGACGTCTTAGGGCTCCCCTAAGATCATTCCAATATGTAATGGAAGGTTCCCTATGAAGACGTCTATCTCTTTCGAGAGAGGTCCAACAATACATGGCGTTCCCTTGGAAACTAAGGGTGGCTAAGGGTACTTTTCGTTCCTCACTTACCCTATGGCAAGCAAAGAGTTGCTCTACCTACATTTTCTTTTCCATGAAAATGAGGTAGGTCTACTCTTGTTTCCCTTGGCACCTCTTGTTCCCTTTGCCTAGTTCTTCTAGGGGGTGGTTGGTAATAATCATTGATTCTACGGCTTCCCTCCCCTAGAGACTCAATACTTTGAGAATGGGATGCATGAGTTTTTTTTTTTTTTTTTTTGTGATTTTTGTGACTTCTCTTCTTGAGCTTTAGCCAACTCATTGATTTTGTTCTCATTCTCCAATTGTCTAAAAGATATCAATTGTACCGCTTGGGATACTTCTTTTAAAAGAGTTTTCAAAGATTTTACTTCACTTTCTATAGACTTTGGAGAGTGAGAAGAAGAAGACATGGCTAAAACTTTGTGTATATAGGTGTTTTACTTTGAGAAAGTTTAGGAAAGTTAAAGAAGGTAGTTTTCCAGGAAAGGGAGGTGAGTCACAAAGGACTACTTAAGTACCAAGCCTTTTCCTTGCCAAAAACTATCCCCCAATATCTTCACACAAGACTTTCTCTTAGTGAAACACTTAGAACACAAATAAGTTGAGAAATAAATGCAAGAAAACAATGCAAGCTAACTATGCAATCAAAGCTAGTCGGTTTAGCACACAAATTAGACAAAGATAAACATGCAAGACGTAGCTATGAAAGCAAAAGAAAAGCAATTACAAACAAGTAACAATTACTAATCAAGAATGCTATACTATTCGGCCCTAGGTGAGGCTTCTTGGACACTTTGAGCCCTTGAAGACACACTCACCGTCTAAAACGTAATTAAAAGAGGTAATTAACAATAAACCAAGTTGCAAAGGGAAATAAGAAAACTCCCTTTGTTGTTCCTCCTTTTGGTTAATGCACTTCTTTGTTGTCTTGATTGTTGATCTCCTAAATGTTTGTAGTGTTTGTTTCAAGGAAGTTTGTTTCGGCTTTGGCTTTGTCTCCTCCTTAGAATGTTGGCTTTAATTCTCCAATTTCCAGCACCTATTCACAAGGGCTAAACCTTAAACCAAGTCAAATTCCATGCACATAAGCACCAAGGGAGAAATTAAATTCCAGCACCCAAAAAGAGAGGTCAAGGAACAAAAGCAAGAAACAAATTTAATTGAAAGAAAACAGTACCACCAAAAGGATTTATAATATGACAACTTAGAAAGAGATTCAAGAAATTAAAGCAAACAATTAAAGGTACTCAATAAAAGGTTGGCACACCAAAAGAATTCCTAAAGAAAAGCACTAGATTAGATGACCAAATAAAAAAAAACAGCACCACTGAAAAATGTTGTGGGCCAGAAAACGTGTTTGTTCCCCGATTTATGCTGATCTGTATTTTTGGAATTTGGCTCTGAAATTTGTTATGCAAGATATTCAGGATCTTATCTAAAATCTGGCTTTGGATTCACTCAAAACGGATGCACCATTTTTTTTTAATAAATTTTTCAAAATTGGTGTTCGGTTAGGCCAGCTGGAGCGCTCAAGATTTGCACTCTGATTTTGTAAGATTTATCATTTTTTTTCTGTTGCTTCTTTTGACCTAATTCTTTTTTTGTCTTTTCTATAACACTTTAAACTTACATTTTCCAGAAAATCAGAATTTTTCTATGGGTGGAAATATTTTTCTGGGTTAAAACAGCCAAAACAGAGAAGGTGTAAACAGGGGAATTCTGGAAAACTGAAAAAAAACAGCAAGATAACCAAAATTTAACACAATGGAATTGTAAGACGGAAATTGTGTAAGAACTAAGACACAATTATGAACTCAAACTAAAAATAAAAGGCACCAAAGGATCAAAGAACAGCAGATTCAAACAATTTAAAGAGACCCAAAAGCAAGAAACAATCAAGCCAATAATAGGACTACTAAGAATTGTTGACAAATATGGATTCACATGACTTGACACAACATTTATAGATTCAGAAAATAAAGACTCAAAGCATAAAATGAAGCAAAATTAAGAAAGCAATAAGGACTCAAATTCCTAAAAGAAAACAGCCACTCAATGGTGTAAGGAGTCCTATCACAAGCTGCACAGAATTTGTTCAAGATCAATTGAACAATTGTGCTTTGGTTGGATCTTCCATAAGCACACCAAGAACAATTTAAAAGTAAAAAACAGCAAGACAAGTATGGAATTTAAATGACAATATGAAATAAAGAAGAAACTGAAAATTTAAAAGACCAAGCTACTCATCTTGAAGAACCAAAAGCTCATGATACCAAATGATGGCATTTTCATGTGTTCTTCTTGAATCAAAGTAGAAAATAAGGTGCGGAAGCAATGGGTGAGATGATCAAGACCCTCCTAGGAGTTGTGTTGGCCTTGTAGGTGCATGATGAGTATGGTGTTTGAGTGGTTCGGCCAGCTCAAGGGAGAAGGTGAAAGGATTGAAGTTTAGAGCCTAGATTTCTAGGAGAAGTAAAGCTTGTGCACAAAAATGGCAGCATAACCTTACTCAATTAAACTTGAAAAATACAATGAGATAGCTTTCCTATTTATAAGCTATCTTGGACGTAAATGTTAAGCTATCTTCTAAGGAAAAGAAAACCAAAATTAAATCTAAATGCTAAGCCATGTGCCATGTGCAATGACCGGCCACACAACCCTAGTTTTTAGAATGTTTCCATCAAAAGTGCTTTCTACACTATCCTATCTACTAAGTACCCCTAATGGGCCTTTATGCAAACATATACAAAGCCTTCTCTCTTCCATCCGTGGCTTCATTTACTTGTGTGTGAGCATGTTTGGCCATGGATCTTGTAAGGGGGCCTAGACGGTCTAGCTCCATGGATAGCCTCCCTCCTTCACGTCCTAGACGCTCACCTTCACGTCCTAGACGCTCACCTTCACGTCCTAGACGCTCACCTTCACGTCCTAGACGCTCACCTTGGTCTTGGTCTTGGTCTAGACGCTCTCCTTGGCTTGTGCCTTGGCTTCCTTGGATAGGTGTGCTTGGCCCTCCTCCATCACAGAGTTTTCTTCTCCTCCTCTAGAGCAGCCACTCTTGCTTCCAGGGCCTGGAGGGTTTGTGTGTTTAAGCTTGCGTTCCTAGCTTGGGCGTGCCAATCAAGGGCCACGGCCAAGAAGGCTCCCAAGTAGAAGGGCATTCCTTCCCTCCTGTCGGAGCCCTCTGGCATCATTCCTCCGTTGAAGCCCCTCATCAAATGCATGATGGGGGGAGGTATGGCGATGAGATCGGGGACAGCAAGGGCGGAGGCAAGAGCAGCAGAGACCTTTGCTAGCGTTGGAGATGGAGAAGATTCGGCCCCTTCGCCTTTTTCCTCTTGGACTATTGTGGGAGGAGGAGAGGTAGCACTAGGGGGGTTATCCCTGAAGGAATCCCCTCCCTGGGGTTATGCTACTGGTAGGATGGGAACCCTAGCAGCCTTCCTCCTCTTGAAGAGCACCACACCGTCGGAGTCTTCGTCATCGGAGAGGACCTCCAACACCCTCTTCCCTTTGTCAAGAGGGGTTGGAGCAGGTGACGAGGCCATAGCCAGTGGGACTGCGGCGATGGGTGGAGGTGAATTGGGTGTTTGGAGTGTTTGGGGGCTACGTGGGGGTGGTGAAGATGGGCCTAGTGGAGTTTCGGTGGTGTTTGGTGTGGGTGAGGGTGAGGATGATGTGAGGGTAGGGTCAGCAGCGGGGGTGTTGGAGGCGCCAGCCTTAGCAGCACGAGCAGCCTTCAGTGCTTTCGCCAAGACCATCCTCGTAGAGGAATCCATCACCGATCCTACATCCAGACAAACCAAGGAATAGAGGTTACAGCCACGCCAGACCAAACACAAGGCACAGTTAAACATGCAAATCACAGAATGCCAATCTCATTGCCAAACGCAGTTAGCCACAAGGAACGCAGGTAAATGGAATATAAAGAGTACAGATAGACACTCAGCAACGGGGAAAATAGGTGGAGTAAGCCAACAAGCATGCACAATACAATAAAACGCAGATAAAAAAGAGCGACAAGAAGCGAGCATCCCTACCGAAGTAAGTGGACTAGGTGTGGGCGTTGTATTCGCACGCTATGAGCTTCAGCGTGTCAAAAACAATTCCCAGGCCAGCCAAGGCCTCACATACCCCCCTATCAGCAGAGGATAGCTCATCCAGGGCCTTGGCCTTGAGCAGCTTGGGATGCTCTGTCCAGTATAGGGGAAAGCCATCCAAGGCTGTGGGGTCAGCTTTGGCACAGCACACCCTGAAGAATTTTCCCTTCCAGCCTTTATACGAGTTCTGGAAGAGGGAAAGGAGGATCCTGCCAGCGATCCCGGAAAAGCTCACCCAGAAGCTTTTCCCTTGCTTCTTCACCTCGAAGAAGTGTAGAAAGACGTCCACAGAGGGGAGGACGCCTAGATATCCACAGAGAATCTGAAAGGCCCGAACAAAGGCCCAACTATTGGGATGTAACTAGGCAGGGGCTGCATTCATCTCTATAAGGAGCTCCCTCTCGAAGGGCGTGAACGGAAGGCGTACCCCAAGGCGTTTAAATACAGTTTGATACATGAAGAAGAAGGGGTTCCTGATGGCATTTTCATGAAGTTCTTCTTGAATCAATGTAGAGTATGGGGCGGAAGCAATGAATGAAGGTGAGCAAGATCCTCCTAGGAGTGGTGTTGATCTTGTAGGTGCATGCTATGTGTGGTTATTGGGTGGTTCGGCCAGCCCAAGGGAAAAGATGAAGGAATTGAAGTTTAGAGCCTAGGATTCTAGGGAGAAGCAAAGTTGAGCACAAATGGGCAGCATAACTTTACTCACAATAAACTTGAAAATACAAGGTGTAGGCTCCTCCTTTTATAGGCTAAGGAGGACCATAATGCTAGCCAAATGAAATGTAAATGTGAAGCACATGGGTGCACATGGCACATGGGTGCACAAATGAGCACATGGGGAGGGGTGTGTCTAGTTTTTATGCTCACCCCCTCCATGGGCTTTCTAGACCGGCCTTGGTAAATTTAGAGGTTTTTTTAGAAACTCTAAGTTTACCTAGGTTGGTGTTTTAGGTGCCAAAATTAATTCTAAGAAAATTACAAATAAAGTTCCTATGCTAATTTTGACAAGAAATTAAAGTCTACTCTACACTAGAGTTTATGGCATTTGAACATGTAAAAGAACGTCTTCTTGGATCCTCTTGGCCATAACTCTATGGTTGGCCCAAATCTACCCTTTAGTGGGCTTGCATGTGGGCTTGTGCTTGGGCCTCTTCCATCATCCCCTCCCTCTTGAAAAGGATTTGTCCTCAAATCCATTGCTTCTTCTTCTTCATGGCTAGGGGAATGGATGTGGCTGGATGGTGTCCATCATCTCCTCCTTCTTGAGAAGATCTATCCTCAGATCTACAGACTTGATCTCGGATAGCAACCTTTTGCTTCGCCAAAGCTTGTCCTCCTGGATCAAACGTCCACCTATAGAAATAATCAAATAAGGCATAGGTGTTAGTTTGCAAATTAATTTTACTAGGTTGCCATTTTTGTTTTTCTTTTGGTTTTGGCAACCTTGGACAAAGTTTCTCTTTTAATGGTTGTGTGTGGTCTCTAATCATCTTATGTATTTTAAAATGTTCATTTGTGGTTACTTTCTCTTTAGGCATAAATCCTATAGAAGATGGTAACAACTTAAAAGGAGAAAGATGATTGAACCCACACATAACTTTAAAAGTAGAAATATAAGTAGTTTTGTGAACTACTTTATGGTATGTTTGCTCACCTCTAGAGTTGTGTGTGCACTTCATGATTATTCTAGGCATAGTAGAAAGAGCTAGATTTTCAAATATATTTTGACCATGCGTTTGAGGATGATAAGAATTTAAAGTGTGCAATTTAGTTGGAAGTTTTCCAAAGGAAATCCTCAAATCATGGTTTGCGAAATTTGGAACTCTATTCAACACTATGCTTGAAGATAAACCATGAAGATGTATCACTTCTCTAGAGAAGAGTTTATCCATAACCATGAAGATTGAATCACAACCTTTTGTTGTCCTAGGGAGTTTTAATATGAAATTTATATCTTCCCAAGGATCATTTGCAAAAGGTGAAGGAGTATAGAGTTTATGAGACATTGCCTTGGGCGTAGTTTGAAAACAAGAATTGTACCTAAGGTAATGTCTTTGAACTTCTTTTCTCATGGGGGACAAAAGTTTTCCTTTTAAAAGCTCTAGAGTTTTATCAACTCTAATTTGTCCCATGAGTTCTCCTTCATGAAGACTCGTTCTCTTATGTGTAAGGATAGTCTCATTGTGACAACCATTGTTTATAAGGATTTGTACACTTTGCAATGGTTGTCTCAATAAGACATGACAAGTTTCTTTAGGCCCTACTTCACATAAAAATTTGTTTTTGTAGATGCTTATAAAAAACTTGACATTCACTTGGTGATATCCTAGCACATATGAGAAATAATCTATTTCATTTTTATCTAAGCAAGCTTTTTTTAAAGACTCTTCTTTTTCACTTAGGCTTGCAAGTGTTCCTTTACAAAAGGTAAGGCTTTGAGGTTGTTCAGCAAGACACATATTTTCAAAGGTATTTTTAAATCTTTGGTCTTGTTGAATGACCTTGTGGGAAGGAACACTCTTCTCCCACGCCTTTTGTTCTTCAAGGGTCTTCTCATGCTTTTCTTTTTCTTCTTTTTCTTTAGCTTCCCTTTCGACTTCCCCTCTCTTCTTTTGTATTTTTCTTTCCTTTCTTTCTTTATGGGAAGCAAACAATTTTTCTACCCTCATTTCCCAATCTAGGCAAGCTTCTATATTTTCTTTTCCATGGAAATGGGGTTGTTCTACCCTAACCTCTCTTGGGTTTTCTTGTTCTTTTCTATCTCCTCTATGTCTTCTAGGGGGTGCTTGATAATAATCATTTACTCTAATGCTTCCCTCCCCAAAAGGATCATGATCTTTAGAGATATATGCATGAGAAGGTAATTTTTTTAGAATGTGAGACTTCTCATCCTTTGCTTTAGTCAAAACATTAAGTTTAGTCTCACTCTCCAATTGTCTATATGCAATTGATTGCATAGTTTGTGAAACTTCTTTCAAAAGAGTTTTTAAAGATTTTAATTCACTTCCAATAGACTTTGTAGAATGAGAAGAAGAAGACATGGCTAAAGCTTTGTGTATACAAGTATTTTACCTTGAGAAAAGTTAGGAAAGTCAAAGAAGGTAGTTTTTCAGGTAAGGGAGGTGAGTCACAAAGGACTACTTAAATACCAAGCCTTTGCCTTAGCCAAAAACTATCCCTCAATGTCTTCACACAAAACTTTTTCTTAGTAAACCACTTAGAACACAATTAAGTTGAGAAATCAAATTTTCAATGAAAGAAAACAATGCAAGCTACTAATCAACAAAGCTAGTCGGTTTAACACAAATTTAAACAAAACTAACCATGCAAAGCGTAGCTATGAAAACAAAAGAGAAGCAATTACAAACAAGTAACAATTACTAATCAAGAATGCTATACTATTCGGCCCTAGGTGAGGCTTCTTGGACACTTTGAGCCCTTGAAGACACACTCACCGTCTAAACGTAATTAACAAGGTAATTAACAATAAACCAAGTTGCAAAGGAAATAAGAGAACTCCCTTTGTTGATCCTCTTTTTGGTTAGTGCACTTCCTTGTTGTCTTTGCTTGTTGATTTTCCAAGTGTTTGTAGTGTTTTCAAGAATGCTTGTTTCGGCTTTGGCCTTGTCTTCTCCTTAGAATGATGGTCTTTAATTCTCCAATTTCCAGCACCTAGCAAAGGGCTAAACCTTAACCAAATCAAATTCCCATTCACATAAGCACCAAAGAAGAATTAAATTCCAGCACCCAAATTAGAGGTCAAAGAACAAAAGCAAGAAACAAATTTAATTGAATAAAACAGTACCACCAAAAGGATTTAGATTATGACAACTAGAAAGAGATTCAAGAAATTAAAGCAAACAAATAAAGGTACTCAAATAAAGGTTGGCACACAAAAGAATTCCTAAAGAAAAGCACTAGATTAGATGACCAAATAAAAAAAAACAGCACCACTGGAAAATGTTGTGGGCCAGAAAACGTGTTTGTTCCCCGATTTATGCTGAGCTGTATATTTAAAATTTGACTCTGAAATTTAATATGCAAGATATTCAGGATCTTATCTAAAATCTGGCTTTGGAATCACTCAAAACGCATGCACCATTTTGTTTTAATAAATTTTGCAATTTTGGTGTTCGGTTAGGCCAGCTGGAGCGCCTCAGATTTGCACTCTGATTTTAAAAGATTTATCATTTTTTTTCTGTTGCTTCTTTTGACCTAATTCTTTTTTTGTCCTGTCTATAACACTTTAAACTTGCATATTCCAGAGAATAAAAAATTTCCTATGAGTGGAAATATTTTTTCTGGGTTAAAACAGCCAAAACAGAGAAGGTGAAAACAGGGGAATCTGAAAACTGGAAACAAAAACAAGAAGATACCAAAGTTTAGACACAATGGAAATTTGTGAAATAGAATTTGTGTATGATCTAAACACAAATGGAACTCACACTAAAATTAAAAAGGCACCAAAAGATCAAAGAACAGCAGATTTAAGCAAATAAAGAGACCCAAAATCAAGAAACAATTAAGCCAAATAAAAGGACTACTATGAATTGTTAACAATATGGATGAACATGACTTGACAAAACATGTATAGATTCAGAAAATTAAAGACTCAAAGCATAATATGAACCAAATAAGAAAAGCAATAAAGACTCAAAAGCCTAAAAGAAAATAGCAACACAAAGGTGTATGGAATCCTATCACAAATTGCACAAGAAATTGTTCAAGATCAATTGAACAAGAGTGCTTCGGTTGGATCTTCCACAAAGCATACCAAGAACAAATTAAAATGTAAAAAACAGCAAGACAAGTAAGGAAAGTAAATGACAATATGAAATAAAGAAGAACTAAAATTGAAAAGACAAGGAGCTACTCATCTTGAAGAACCAAAGCTCATGATACCAAATGATGGCATTTTCATGAAGTTCTTCTTGAATCAATGTAGAGTATGGGGCGGAAGCAATGAATGAAGGTGAGCAAGATCCTCCTAGGAGTGGTGTTGATCTTGTAGGTGCATGCTATGTGTGGTTATTGGGTGGTTCGGCCAGCCCAAGGGAAAAGATGAAGGAATTGAAGTTTAGAGCCTAGGATTCTAGGGAGAAGCAAAGTTGAGCACAAATGGGCAGCATAACTTTACTCACAATAAACTTGAAAATACAAGGTGTAGGCTCCTCCTTTTATAGGCTAAGGAGGACCATAATGCTAGCCAAATGAAATGTAAATGTGAAGCACATGGGTGCACATGGCACATGGGTGCACAAATGAGCACATGGGGAGGGGTGTGTCTAGTTTTTATGCTCACCCCCTCCATGGGCTTTCTAGACCGGCCTTGGTAAATTTAGAGGTTTTTTTAGAAACTCTAAGTTTACCTAGGTTGGTGTTTTAGGTGCCAAAATTAATTCTAAGAAAATTACAAATAAAGTTCCTATGCTAATTTTGACAAGAAATTAAAGTCTACTCTACACTAGAGTTTATGGCATTTGAACATGTAAAAGAACGTCTTCTTGGATCCTCTTGGTCATAACTCTATGGTTGGCCCAAATCTATGGTTGCACCTTTCCAGGGTCTGTCATCCACACAAACAGGTTCCCCTGGCCTGCCGGGACGAACGGAAATGTGGGCGTCGTGGGTGCGGCAGAAGGCATTAAAATTATACAAGTGGGGGTCACCGCGATGGTTCTCCAAGTCCTGAAAGGTCGTCAGGGTGGTGCATTCATTTAAAAGATCGTTAGGGGCCCATGTATAGAGGGCCTTATAGTCGGTCTTGGGGGGAGAACTGGACCTTGGTTTCAGGCGCACCATGATGCGGATAAATAACTAGAGAAAGAAGAAAGGAAAAGGGTTTTAACAAGCGATGCCAAGGCAGAAAAGGGAACAAAACCCTAGAAAATGCCACCCACACGAAGAAACTCAGAAAGGGGGAGAAGAGAACAGAGAAGAACGGAGGAGCGAAAGGATGCAGAAACGCAAAAACATAAACAGTCCCAGGCAGTTCAATACACAGCGATGCAATACGACGAAGAAGAAGAGTCATGAAGATGGAAAAATCATACCTTTTAATGTCGAAGTGTGGAAGGAATGGAAGCACGAAAAAGAAGGGATTGCGAGAGAAGAAATTCTGATGGAAGAGGCCTAAGCAACAAGCCCACATGCAAGCCCACCAAAGGGTAGATTTGGGCCAACCATAGAGTTATGGCCAAGAGGATCCAAGAAGATGTTCTTTTACATGTTCAAATGCCATAAACTCTAGTGTAGAGTAGACTTTAATTTCTTGTCAAAATTAGCATAGGAACTTTATTTGTAATTTTCTTAGAATTAATTTTGGCACCTAAAACACCAACCTAGGTAAACTTAGAGTTTCTAAAAAAACCTCTAAATTTACCAAGGCCGGTCTAGAAAGCCCATGGAGGGGGTGAGCATAAAAACTAGACACACCCCTCCCCATGTGCTCATTTGTG
Organism: Phaseolus vulgaris; assembly: GCF_000499845.2. Taxonomy (NCBI): domain Eukaryota; kingdom Viridiplantae; phylum Streptophyta; class Magnoliopsida; order Fabales; family Fabaceae; genus Phaseolus; species Phaseolus vulgaris. The sequence continues at coordinate 21,841,456 of NC_023756.2, read as the reverse complement.
CACCCATGTGCCATGTGCACCCATGTGCTTCACATTTACATTTCATTTGGCTAGCATTAGGGTTGCATTATGGTCCTCCTTAGCCTATAAAAGGAGGAGCCTACACCTTGTATTTTCAAGTTTATTGTGAGTAAAGTTATGCTGCCATTTTGTGCCAAGCTTTGCTTCTCCCTAGAACTGTAGGCTCTAAACTTCACATCCTTCACCTTTCCTTGGGCTGGCCGAACCTCCCTATGATCATACCTATCATGCACCTTCAAGATCAACATCACTCTTAGGAGGATCTTGCACACACACCTTCATAGCTTCCGCACCATTTTCTTACATGATTCAAGAAGACCTTCATGAAAATGCCATCAAATTCGAAGAAGATGAACAGTGAGAAAAGGCAGAGAAAGTGGATGTAACAGTGGTTTCGAGCGCGGAATTTGGGTAACTCAAACGTTACGAGGAGCGCGAGGGGCAACAGATGGTGACCGTGCGATGATGCCACGTGTCGTAGGATTAGGCGCTCACTGGGAGCGCAAGAGGCTCTTAAGGATGACCGCGTGATGAACCACGTGGAACGCGATTAAGAGTGGCCCCAAAAAGCGCTGCTTTCTCTGTTTCAGAGAATGTCCAATCAGCCATTAAGAGCACCCCAATGGTTCAGATAGTGTCACGTCAATGGTTTGAGGAGTGTCACGTCAGCAAGAATGACACGTCACCAGGGTGCCACATGGATGGCGTGGGCGAGGCCTTAGTCTTTTTGCTGAAAACAAGTCATTAACTTAAGACTGGGGGGCTTGTGTACCGTCCCGTACCCGGGCGTTGACAAAGTCAAGGTCAAAGTCAACGTCGAGGTCAAAGTCAACGTAAGGCGTTGCCCAGGTGGGGTGACGCCAAGTGCAAGCATCGCCAAGAGGAAGCATCGCCAAAGATAAGGCGTCGCCTAGTAGGCGTCGCCAAGATAGGGCGTCGCCAAGGTAAAATGACACAAGAGCAAGGCAATCAGAGTGTCGCTCCCCAATACCCATGGGTAGGAAAGACCATGGAGGGAGCGACGCCGCGGGAAGGCCTCAAATCCCGATAATCCGGGGCAGTAATAAAGGGAAGAGAAAGGTGGCTTCAAGGCCATAGTAATAGCGCCAGTGTAGAGCAACCTGACTCGTGAAGTGCCCCTGCCGCCCCAGAGACGCCCTTGGGATAGATACGACTCATGAGGAGGGTCACGCCCAGGGTAGCCGGGTGCAAGGTACGTGAGGAAGGTAGATACGCTCTCAAAGTGAGTGACTAGATGTTTGGGGGCATGAGTTGGCACCCAAAGGGTCACCCCTTGCGCAGATGCACTCCCAGGTAGGAGGACTCACACGAGGAAATACTCTCAGATGGGGTCACGGCGCTGTGAGGCCCTCCACGTGTACAACAGCCAAGTCAGAATAGAAACGCCATTTTGTCAGGTACAAGGTAATAAAAGTTATTTAATACAGTTTCCGTTTCGAGTGTTTAAGGTACTATAAATGCTCCCAAGCGGTTCAAACGTCTTAAATGCACTAACGTTTATAACTAAATGCGCTTTAAGGCGCTTTGAATGCTGGAGTAGCTTAAATAGCGCTTTGAATGTTGGAAAGGGGGTTCGAACTTTTGGCAGATTTTCCCAGAGTATACTCTAGTTGCTTGCTCGAGTTTTCGGACTACGCACAAGGGACTAGAGAGAGAGGTTGTTTGCCAGAGGGAGAAAAGATACACGATACACAGTTCATTTTACCACCTTCAGAGTACCATCCACGGTGCTCCGACACGGAGGTGTAGAATTTTGGTTTTTCTTGCTAGCTGACTTGAGCGTCGGAGTGCAATCGGCCGCTAGGGCGCCCTTTTGTCCTTCTTTGCAGGAATTCACAGGTAGCTAGAGGGAAGGTGTCCCTAGCTGACGGGCAAGGTTGCGCGCGAAGACGTCCCGGGTCAACCGGCCGAAACAGTAGTCACTTGGCATTGGATTTGAATAGAAATAAAATTCACCATTACGCAAATGAAAATCAGCAAACGAAGCACAAAAAGATGAGTGTTTGAAACACATCCTGCAACCAATGTTACTCATAAAATGTGCATAGTACCAATCTTTGATTTTCTCTTCCACCATCATCTTTCACAACTTTCTGTTGGCCCCTTAATTAAACCCCAACAGACAACCTAAGCTAACTATCCAAATAAGATCTAAATCCATATAACATATTGCTAATCCTCATTTCAAAACAGCAGACCAGCTCCCTCCACCCAACTCCCTCTTATACTGCTGATTGAACATCGAAAAAAATACACCTCCAAAGCCTTGTGTACCGTCTCGTATCCGGGCGTTGACTAAGTCAAGGTCAAAGTCAACGGCTGGAGAGTCAAAGTCAACGCAAGGCGTCGCCTAGGTGGAGAGACGCCAAGTGCCAGCATCGTCAAGAGGAAGCGTCACCAAGACAAGGCGTCGCCTAGGTGAAGGGGTCGCCTAACCAGGGCGTCGCCAGATCAAACAGTGCTGAAGCAAGGCAATCACAGTGTGGTTCCCCGATACCCATGGGTAGGAAAGACCATGGAGGGAGCGACGGGGAAGGCCTCAGGTCCCGATAGCACGGGGCAGCGATAAAGAGAAGGAAAAGGTGGCTTCAAGGCCATAGCGAAAGCATCAGTGTAGGGCAGCCTGACTCGTGAAGTACCCCTGTCGCCCCGGAGACGCCTTCGGGACAGATACGACCCAAGAGGAAGGTCACGCCCAGGGTAGCCGGGTGCAGGGTACGAGAGGAAGGCAGATACGCTCTCAGAGTAGGTGACTAGATGATTGGGGGCATGAGTTGGCACCCAAAAAGTCACCCCTAGCGCAGTAGCACTCCCAAGCAGGAGGACTCACACGTAGAAACGTCCCCAGGTGGCAGAAACGCCCCCAGATGGGGTCGTGGCGTCGTGAGGCCCTCCACGTGTACGCCAGCCATGTCAGAATAGAAACACCCTCTAGTCAGGTGCCAGGTAATTAAAGTAATTCAATACAGTTTCCGTTTCGAGCGTTCAGGTACTATGATGGCTCCCAAGCGTTTCAACGTCTTAAATGCGCTACGTTTTCTAATTAAACGCTTTAATGAGTCCGTTACGTTTGTGATTAAAAGCGCTTTAAGGCGCTTTAAATGCTCGGGAGGTTGAAATAGCGCGGGGAATGTTGGAAACGAGGTTGGAACTTTTGGCAAATTTACGAGAACTCTCTGGTTGCTTGCCCGTGCTTCAAGGTTACGTACAAGTGACTGGGGAATATCTTTGCCTGAAGGAGAGAACACACACACAATACACAGTTATTTTTTACCACCTTCAGAGTGCCATACGCGGTGCTCAGAGACGGGGGTGAACAGTTTTGGTGTTTCTTGCTGGCTGACTTAAGCGTCGGAGTGCAAACGGCCGCTAGGGCGCCTCTTTGTCCTCTTTTTTGCAGGATTTCACAGGTAACCAGTGGGAAGGAGACCCTAGCTGACGGTCTAGGTCGCGCACGAAGACGCCCCGGTCAACCGGACGGAACATTTGGCGCCCACCGTGGGGCCGATATAAAACATCAGTCCCATCACAAGTTCTAGAAAATCTACGAAGTCGCAGGAACGTTGGAGGAGGTTGGAGTGACAATGGCCCCCAGCAGACGAAGCACAGCACGGGCAGCCCCAGCAGAACTATCCATGCAACAGGTCCTGGAGATAATGAGGGGGCTGCAGCAGGACATGGCGGAGTCGAAAATGGAACAGGAACGCATGCAGGCAGATCTCGACGCCTCGCATGAGCAGAATGAAGAGCTCCACCGTGTAAATGAGGAGTTGCGCCAGGGCCTGAGAAATGATCGGAGGCGGCCTGGGCATGACGAGATGGAGAACCATTCCCCACCAAGGGAGTTTTCCACTCCTTTCTCGCAGGAGATCCTAGACGCAGTGATCCCGAACACGTTCGCGGGCCCCAAGGTGATCTTCACCGGAATGGAGGACCCAGAGACGCACCTTGCTGCATTTCACACACAGATGGTCCTGGTAGGCGGTTCTGACGCTGCCAAGTGCAAGCTCTTCATGAGCACCCTGACCGGGATGGCTATGGACTGGTTCATTAGCTTTCCAGAGGGTCATATCACATCTTTCCGCCAACTGTCGCGATTGTTCAGAGAACAATACTTAGCAAACAAGGCCCCGCCGCCAGTCTCTTACGACCTGTTCGATGTGAAGCAGTATCAAGGGGAGACCCTGAAGGAGTATATCAATCGCTTCGGGGCCCAGGTCGTGAAGGTTGGTACGACAGAGGAGCCTATGATCGTGTACGCATTCGTGAAAGGCGTATGCCCCGGTCCTTTTGGAGAATCCATCATCCGCAACCGCCCTAGGACTTTCGCTGAACTACGGCGTAGGGCGGTGGAACATATTGCTTCTGAAGGGGAGGTGTGTGTGAAGCGCACCAGCATCGTGCCCTCACGCCCGAGGGGACCGGTGCGAGTTCAACCCGTCAGTGTCAATGAGACCACGACGGGAAGAAAGAAGCCAGAGGCGAGACGCCCCTACGAGGCCAGAAAGCCCCAGCCCCGGGATCCAGCAGGAGGCGATCGCCCGGCCAGAGAAAGAGCGAGACCGGCGAGGTACAACTTCGTGGTTGAGTTGAAGGATTTGATCGCCGTGCCTAACATAGCTGAGAGGCTGAGGCGACCGACGAAGACCGACAAGGTGTTGGGGCCTCGTAAAGACTCTTGGTGCGAATTCCACGAGGCTTTCGGGCACCACATTGACAACTGCCTGTCGTTGGGCTACCAGCTAGATGAGCTGGTGAGAACTGGGTTTTTAAAGGACTATGTCGCGGAGCCTGCCACGACCGCCACCTTGCCGCCGCTGGCAGAAGAACCAGCACACGAGATGCCTGTGTTTGGCGAGGTCCACACCATTGCTGGAGGTTTTTCCGGCGGGGGACCCACCGCCTCCCAGCGGAAGAAATACGCGAGGGGGGTAAATTCAATCGAAGAGAGGCTCTCGGGGGAGCCATGGGAGTCGGATCTCGTGTTCACAAGAAGAGACCTCCGAGATGTGGTACCCCACGACAACGACCCCGTTGTCATCTCAGTCGTCACAGCCGGAAGGAAGGTGCACAGAGTGCTTGTCGACCAAGGAAGTTCGGCAGACGTCATGTTTTTGTCGACCTTTAATAAGTTACGGCTGTCCCCCGATCTGTTGAGTCCCTATACGGGGTGCCTGTATGGGTTCGGGGATAACCAGGTGGAAGTACGGGGTTACCTGGAGTTGAGGACTACGTTCACAGACGGAGAGGCCTCCCGTACCGAAAGCATCCGGTACCTTGTTGTGAACGCCAACTCTGCCTACAATATTTTGCTGGGCAGACCGGCATTAAACCGTCTGAACGCAGTGTCCTCCACACGTCACATGAAGATGAAGCTGCCGGACCTCAATGGCCAGGTGATAGTCATCAGGTCAGACCAAGAGGAGGCAAGGAAATGCTATGAGAACAGCCTGAAAACGAAGAGAGGCGTGTTCATGGTGTATGAGCGTCCGCCGAGCGCAGACACGACGATGATTGAGGCGACGCCCGTAGCGGAGTGGGCAATGCCCGAAGCAGATGCGCTTATGGAGGAGGGCCCTGACGACGCGGCGCCCGTGGTAGAGGCGGCGCCCGTCGAAGATGATAACAGGGAACAGCCTGCGGCTAACGCTGTAGAAAGGGAGATTGGCGGCAAGACTTTCAAGTTGGGAAGTTCGCTGAGCCCAGAAGAACAGGAAGGGGTGGCAGAAGTGATTTCACGCCACCTGGATGCCTTCACATGGTCCGCCTCGGATATGCCAGGCATTGATCCTGATTTCCTGTGTCACCACCTCAGCATGGACGCCACGGTCCGTCCCGTGCGTCAGAGAAGGAGAAAGTTCAATGAGGAACGACAGCAGGTGGTGAAAAACGAAACGCAAAAGTTGTTGAGTGCTGGCCACATCAGGGAGATTCAATACCCTGAGTGGCTCGCCAACGTCGTCTTGGTGAAAAAGGCGAACGGAAAGTGGAGGATGTGCGTTGACTTCACGGACCTGAACAAGGCATGCCCAAAGGACTCGTATCCGTTGCCCAGCATCGACGCCTTGGTAGACAGCGCGTCCGGCAGCAAGGTGCTGAGTTTCCTGGACGCCTTTTCGGGATACAACCAAAGCAAGATGCACCCAAGAGACGAGAGCAAGACTGCATTCATGACTGAGACCTGCAGTTACTGCTATAAGGTGATGCCTTTTGGGCTGAAAAATGCGGGCGCCACGTACCAAAGGTTAATGGACAAGGTCCTGGCGCCAATGCTCGGGAGGAATGTGTACGCCTATGTAGACGACATGGTGGTGGCGTCGCAGAATAGGGCGCAGCACATGGCGGACCTGGAGGAGTTGTTCGTCACAATATCCAAGTACCGCCTCAAGTTAAACCCGGAGAAGTGTGTTTTCGGGGTAGAGGCCGGTAAGTTCTTGGGTTTCATGCTCACAGAGAGGGGGATAGAGGCGAACCCCGACAAATGTGCGGAGATTATCGCCATGCGGAGCCCGACGTCGGTAAAGGAGGTGCAACAGCTGACAGGGCGGATGGCGGCGCTCTCGAGGTTTGTTTCCGCCGGAGGAGAGAAGGGGCACCCATATTTCCAGTGCCTCATGAGAAACAGTCGCTTTGCATGGACTGAGGAATGCGAAGCGGCTTTCATTAAGCTGAAAAGGAGTACCTGGCGACGCCACCGGTCCTCTGCAAGCCGGTAACGGGCGTGCCCCTCCGGTTATATTTTACTGTAACGGAGCGGGCCATCAGTTTTGTGTTAGTCCAGGAGCAGGACCAGAGTCAGAAGCCCATCTATTTCGTAAGCAAGGCGTTACAGGGAGCTGAGACGAGGTACCAAGCGCTAGAGAAGGCGGCGCTAGCGGTAGTATTTTCTGCCAGGAGGTTCCGTCATTACTTCCACAGCTTTACGGTGGTGGTGATGACCAACCTCCCTATACAAAAAGTGCTGCAGAGGCCTGATGTGGCGGGAAGAATGGTGCGCTGGGCGGTAGAACTGTCAGAATTCGACATCCAGTATGAGCCCAGAGGATCCATCAAAGGGCAGGTGTACGCAGATTTTATAGCGGAACTGTCGCCCGGAGGTGAGCAAGAGGTGGAAGTGAGTTCGCAGTGGCTGCTCTCGGTTGATGGCTCTTCCAACCAACAAGGGAGCGGTGTGGGAATAGTCTTGGAGGGACCCGACGGCATACTGATTGAGCAGGCCCTGCGCTTCGCCTTCAAGGCAAGTAACAATCAGGCAGAATATGAAGCCCTGATAGCAGGAATGCTCCTGGCCAAGGAGATGGGCGCACAGAACCTCCTGGTGAAGAGCGACTCCCAGCTCATTACGGGACAGGTGACGGGTGAGTTCCAGGCGAAGGACCCACAGATGGCGGCGTATCTGAAATACGTCCAGTTGCTGAAGGGAGCATTCAACGCTCTTGAGCTGATACATGTCCCAAGGGAGCAGAATGCCAGAGCTGACCTGCTTGCAAAGCTGGCCAGCTCAGGCAAGGGGGGTAGACAGAGGACAGTGATCCAAGAGACTCTCAAAGCTCCGCGTAGATTCGTGGAAGACAATAGGGTGGATGTCCTCCAGATTTATACATCAAGGGGAAGGCCGAGGAGTCATTGTTCCCTGACCCAAGATACGCAGAGGGCGCCCCGCATCAGCATGTACGCGGGCGTGCCCAAGGGAGAGCAGAGGCAGGTATGCGTTTTGGCCAAGGGAGACACCTGGATGACGCCCTACAAGCGGTACCTGGCGGATGGGGCTCTCCCAGTGGACCCTGAAGAGGGTAAAAAAGTCAAAAGAAATTTCGCAAGATATACTTTGGTGGATGGGGTGCTGTTCAGGAACGGTTTCACTCACCCTATCCTAACATGCGTTAGTGGCGATGAGTGCACCAGGATAATGGCGGAGCTACACGAAGGCATCTGCGGGAGCCACGTAGGGGGAAGATCCTTAGCCTCTAAGGTAATACGTGCAGGTTTCTTCTGGCCAACGGTGAAAGAGGACTGCGCACGGTACGCCCAGCGGTGTAGGCAATGCCAAAAGCACGCCGACTGGCACAAGGCGCCGCCAGAAGAATTGCGATCCATATACAGCCCGTGGCCTTTCCATACATGGGGAATCGACATCCTGGGCCCCTTCCCACTGGCAATCAGGCAGATGAAGTATCTGATCTTCGCCATCGAATACTTCACTAAGTGGATAGAGGCGGAGCCCGTGGCACAGATCACTGCGCACAAGGTACAGCATTTTGTGTGGAGAAACATTGTGTGTTGCTTTGGCGTACCTAGGCGCCTGATATCTGATAACGGGACCCAGTTTGCCAGTCAGCAGTTGAGAAATCTGTGTGCTGAAGTAGGAATCAAACAAGTGTTCGCATCAGTTGAACACCCCCAGACCAATGGACAAGTGGAGTCGGCAAACAGAGTTCTGCTGAGGGGGTTGAAAAGAAGGTTAGAGAAAGCCAAAGGGGCGTGGGCGGAAGAGGTACCAAGGATCGTATGGGCATATCACACCACGCCCCAATCCTCTACTATGGAGACGCCTTTCAGTTTGGTTTACGGGTCGGACGCGATGATTCCAGTAGAAATACATGAAAGCTCACCACGTTTTCAAAACTTTGTGGTGGAGGAATCCAATGAAGAGAGGCGGGTAAACCTGGATCTGCTAGACGAGGCCAGGGAAGAAGCTAGAATAAAAGCTGAAGCGATGAAGAGAAGAGTAGAGCGGCAATATAGCTCTAAGGTAAAGCCGCGACAGTTTCAGGTCGGCGACCTAGTAATGAGGAAAGCTCACCCATACGAGTTGGAGAATAAACTGTCTCCCAAGTGGACCGGACCCTTCAGAGTTACTGAAGCTAAGGGCAACGGTTCGTACAACCTGGAGACTTTAGATGGAGGTCCTATTCCGCGCAGTTGGAATGCAGCCAACTTAAAATTTTTTTTCAGTTGACTTATGTAAGCAGTATGTAACAATTTAGTTGAAGGGGACGCTCTTTTTCCCTCTCGGGGTTTTTTTTTAATGAGGTCACCCTAATAAAAGGTAAAACCCTGTTTGAGAAAAGGAAGTGCCTTGGTTTTCAGCCTTTATCTTTCTCCGTTTGAAGTAATGCGATGCGTCGCCAAGAAAGAAGGCGTCGCCTAGGTCATGGCGTCGCCAAGAAAGAAGGCGTCGCCTAGATAAAGGCGTCGCCCATGTGAAGGCGTCGCCCAGGTGAAGGCATGCACTGTTGAAAGAACAGGACGAAAGAAAAGCGCGCGGTACACGAAGCATATGCAAAGTAAAGTGGCGTTGCAAAAAATCAAGTATGATATTGAAAAGTTGTTGTTACAGGCAATGTTCAATACAATGGGAGTAGCACAAATGGAGCAAACACTACAGATCATGCAAAAACACGAACAAGCCATTTCTCAGTGGCCATCAGAATCAGCACTGGAGGAAGGCGAAGCCCCTTTCCCAACCCGCAGAGCTCGAGTAAGTCGTGTCCTCCTTTCTTGGTTTATTTTCGAACCTGCACCAGGGGAGATAAACGTGTCAGAAACACCATGAAGCAAGACATACACAGTTAGAAAGCAATGAAGGCCGAAGTTTCTAAGGCAGTGGCTCTTACATATGTACTTTTCAAGAGTCCCAGCGTTGAACTCCAGGCTGATCAGAGTGGCAGAGTCAAAACCTCCCGCCTCAGCAAGAATCCGGCAAGCTATTTGATCACTTGGAGCCAGCTTCTTGAAGGGTTTGGTTTTGAAGGCCCTCGCCTCTCTCACCCAGTACAGTGGAAACCCATCCAGAGCGTCGGGGACAAGGTCGGTACGGTAGATCTTGAAGAACCGGCCTTTCCACCCGGTGAATGAGCTTTGGAAGGGTGTGAAGAGAACCCTCCCGGGTACGTTACTGAGAGTTACCCAGAGGTTGTGTCTCTGCCTCTTCACCTCGAAGAAGTGAAGAAAGAGGTCAACCGAGGGTGCACAACCCAGAAACCCGAAGAGAATGTCGAAGGCTTTGACGAAGGCCCAGCTGTTGGGGTATAACTGGGTCGGAGCAACGTTGATCTCCGTCAGCAGTTCCTTCTTGAACCAGGAGAAGGGTAGGCGCACTCCGATGGTCTTGAACACCACCTGGTAAAAGTAAAAGAAGGGGACCCCTTCGTTGGCCCGTTCGTCTCCACATACTGGCTCCCTTAGAGTGCAAGGGAGCACAGCGATGTCGTCGTCATGCCTCCTCGCGAAGGCCCGGTGGTCATAGGAACACGAATCCCCTTTGTGCTCCCTTATGGCCCTGGTAGCGAGTAAGCATGAACACTCGTCGAGAAGTTCACTCGAAGCCCAGGGGTACAAGTCTTTGGGATTGACCCTGGAGGAAGCAGCATGAGAAGACATTCTTTAACAAAGATCAGGGATTGTCAAGGGTGTAGGGACTGCAGGAAATGCAAGAGTTGAGCGAGGGAAGCGAATGCTGGAACAACCCTTCGTGAAAAGAAAGGGTGCAAGAAGGAAGGGTGCAAGAAGAAAGAACGTAAGTAGGTTATGAAGAGTGAGAAAGTGATGAGGATAGTTTCAGAGTTTGAAGAGTTAAATAAAGCGGTTACAGCGCCAAACGACGCGAATGGATGCACCGCATGATTGATCTACGTGGCAGAAGATGGAAGGATGACCCTGGCACCGCTGGTTAAAATCAGAGAACGTCGTATCAACAGAATATCCAGTGGTACGATGCGCCGTCGAAAGTGGGTCAGGGGCACAGCAGGAGTCAGGACTCAGTGGAATAACTGAATGTCCCATCATCCATACAAGCAGCACCACGTGGATCAAGTCGAATGACGGAACGTCCCATCAGCCATACAAGAAGTGCCACGCGGATGGCACGGACAAAACCTTGAGCTCTTCGCTGTCATCAAGCGTCGACCAAGGCAAGGATCAAAGTCAATGCCGAAGTAAAGGTAACGCCCGAGGTGTGGCCCGGAAGGATGTGAAGGGCGACGCCAGCGTGAGACGTCGCGGGCGTCGCCAACCCAAATATCTACAGGATCGTCTCCCCGATACCCACAGGTAGGAAAAACTGTGGAGGGAGACGAAATTGAAGGGGGAGAGTTAGTTGCTGGCGTCACCTCCCCGAGACCCACAGGTAGGAAAGACTGTGGAGGGAGGCAGGACCGTCAAAACGCCAGCCAATCGCTGGCAGGGCGTTCCCCGATACCTATGGGAAGGAAAGACCATAGAGGGAACGACCCCCCCCCCCCAAAGCACTCGACGTTTTAGACACCCGGGGACGATACAGCACTACTGTAGCAGGCCTCTTCTTAGGCGTGGGCGCCGGGTGCTAAGGATCAAGGAAAGAACCATTTCGATGTTAGAGACACTCTGTGGACGATACGATGTCACTAGGTGCGCCTCTCCATGGGCGTGAGGGTTAGCACGCGACCTTTCCCGGGCATACAAGGCCATCCAACGAAGTGAAAGAAACAGGCAAAACACAAATAAAATAACCGAAGCGCGCGAAGGCAAAGAATGAGAGTAAGAACGCACAGGCAGGATTCTATATCGCGAAGGCACAAAAGCAATCATACAAACACCCAGATTTGTAACAAGAGTACGGATGGTTCAAAGAATTACAAGTTTTAACAGAGGAAGTCAAAAACGCAGGTAAAGTATAAAGGAATTAAGCTTGAAGGTAAAGGTGGCGGGTGAGGGACAGCGGTTCAGTCATCCAAGTCCATGGGCACGACCTTCCCGTCGACGACATGGTGTATGGGGTCGCAGTTCGAAATATTGATGCCCGGGTTCTCGCAGGACGCTTGGGTCAGAGCCTCTTGGAAGCCCTCCTCAAACACCCCCGCCATCTCCCCAGTCAGTTCTTGGACCTCCCCCTCTAGTTCCGTAATCCTGGAATCCTTGGATGTCAATTGCTTCTCCAGGAATTCTTTCTCCACGCGGAGCTTGCTAGCCTCGGCTTGGAGAAGGCTCAACGCTTCAACCTTCGCAGCCAAGGCGTCCTCTCTCTCACCTAGTTTCTGCCTCCAAGCAGCATCCAACTCATCAAGTTTTCTTCGCTGCACCTCGGATGTAAGAGCCGCCTCCTGGAGGCCAATGTTTTGGATTTGATAGGAGGTGAGCTGGGCTAGTTGAGCGGCATGCGCCTGTTCCAGTTCTCGCGCGTACGCCTCAGCTCTCTCCCTGCCCTCATGGGCCAGTTTTAGTAGAGATTGGGAAGCTTCCTCCTTGAGTCCCCAGTTTTGCTTCTCCTCCTTCAATGCCCCCACCTCTTGTCTCAGCTTGCGGAGAGCCTCCCTCCCTTTGATAGCATTTCGAGCCTGAGTGCGCCACTTGATTGCCACCGCCAGGAAGGCCCCCATATAATAAGGCATGCCTCCCCCTTTTTGAGGATCAGTCGGCGACATTCCTTCGGTGAAGCCCTGCGTCAACTCCCTATGAATGGAGCGAGGAATCCGGGGTTTGCGCGAAGTCGAGCCAGGCACTGATACAGGAGGGGCGGAGCCCGAGGCTTCAGCTGCGTCACGATGCGGCAACGGCGAAGGCGGGGGAACCGAGTCAATCCTTTCCTCTCGCTCCTCGTGGGCTGTGGAGGCAGCGGTGAGGTGGCACTAGGAGGATCGTCCCTGAGAGAGTTCCCATCGCCGGGGGGCGCGGCGGGTGAGGCAGTGAGACCCGTGGCCCTCCTCTTATGGGAAACCAGGGCAGTACCCGAGTCTTTGCTGTCAGAATCTACTATCAATACCCTTTTCCCTTTGTTAGGGCGCGCTGAGGCAGGGGTCGACGCCATGGCTAATGGAACCGCAGCAATGGGAGGAGGAGAAGCAGACGGTGGAGGAATCGGCAGGGAAGCGACGGTGGGCACGTCAGAGGCGACGACGTCCCCACCTTCTTTGGTAGATTTTGCCTTCTTCAAAAATTTGGCAAGAGCAAGCCGCCTCGATGAAGTCATCACTGAACCTGCAGCAGCGAAAAAATAGTAGAGTAAAGGTGGTTCAGATGAAGCAGAAGGGAAATTCTATGGCCAAACACACGCAGATAACCACAACAGCTAATGCATCATAAACAATCAAGGGCAGATACCAAAGTAGGTAGAAAGCCCATGGGCGTTGAATTCCTTCGCGATGAGTTTGGCGGTATCGAAGACTACCCCCAGTCCCGCCAAGGCTTTGCACACATCCCGGTCGGAGGGGGTAAGCTCATCCAAAGCCAGGGCCTTCATGGTTATGGGCTTATCCGTCCAGTATAGGGGAAAGCCCTCTAGGATGGAAGGATCGCGCTTGGTCGCACGTACCTTGAAGAATTTCCCTTTCCATCCTTTGAACGAATTTTGGAAGAGCGTAAGGATGATGCGCCCGGCGATGCCAGAAAAGCTCATCCATAGGCTCTTCCCCTGTTTCTTTACCTCGAAAAAGTGAAGAAAAACGTCTACAAAAGAGGGGACACCTAGATAGCCGCAAAGAATCTAGAACCCCCTCACGAAAGCCCAACTGTTGGGGTGGAGCTGGGCGGGAGCGGTGTTTATCTCGGTAAGCAGCTATTTCTCGAAAGAAGTAAGGGGCAGACGCAGGCCCACTCTCTTGAGCACCATTTGATAAAGGAAGAAGAAGGGGCTTCCCCCAGTATCTCTTGAGTCCGCACAAACGGGCATCCCAGGTCGCACCCAGCATACCAGGACTTGGGAGTCGTGATTTTTACGAAAGGCGTTGAAATTATAAAGCGCAGGGTCCCCCCTGTGAGCCTCCACGTCCTCAACAGAGTTTAGGAGGGAGCATTCGTCAAGAAGTTCGTCGGGAGCCCAGTCGTATTCGCCCTTATAATAAGACTTAGGGAGCGGGGGAGACGCGGCGGTCTTAGTTTTCGCCATCAATGCCAAAGTTGAAGATCAAAAGAAAAAGAAAGGGTTCAGAGAAAAGGGGTTGGGAGAAGAAAAGGGGAAAAAATGGAAGAATCCTAGGAGCGCCCTACCCACACGAGAGCGAAGGAGAACGAGAGGAACAAAGAAGCATACAAACGATATCCAGAGAAATGCGGTAATATGGACAGTCCCAGGCAGTTCATACAGTGAAGAAAATCATCAAGGAGGGAAAAAACCGTACCTTTGGGGGGCTGAAGGGCGTGGAGAGCGGAAGCACGAATGAACAGGGGTCGCGAGAGAAGGGATTCAAAGAAGATGAACAGTAAGAAAGGGCAGAGAAAGTGGATGTAACAGTAGTGGCAAGCGCGGGGTTTGGGTAACTTAAACGTTACGAGAAGCGCGAGGGACAACAAATGATGACCGTGTGATGATGCCACGTGTTGCAGGATTAAGCGCTCAAGGGGAGCGCAAGAGGTTCTTAAAGATGACCGCACGATGAGCCACGTGGCACGCGATTAAGCGCAGCCTTAAAGGGCATTATTTTTCCCATTTCAGGGGATGTCCAATCAGCCATTAAGAATACCCCTGTGGTTCAGAAAGTGTCACGTCAGTAATTCGAAGAATTGTTGAGTCAGCAGAGAATGACACGTCATCAGGAGGGCACGTGGACGGCGTGGGCGAGGCTTTAGTCTTTGCGCTGAAGACAAGTCTTCGGCTTAAGACTGGGGGCCTTGTGTACCGTCCCGTATCCGGGCGTTGACTAAGTCAAGGTCAAAGTCAACGGCTGGAGAGTCAAAGTCAACGCAAGGCGTCGCCTAGGTGGAGAGACGCCAAGTGCCAGCATCGCCAAGAGGAAGCGTCGCCAAGGCAAGGTGTCGCCTAGGTGAAGGCGTCGCCAGATCAAACAGTGCTGAAGCAAGGCAATCACAGTGTGGTTCCCCGATACCCATGGGTAGGAAAGACCATGGAGGGAGCGACGCCGTGGGAAGGCCTCAGGTCCCGATAGCACGGGGCAGCGATAAAGAGAAGGAAAAGGTGGCTTCAAGGCCATAGCGAAAGCATCAGTGTAGGGCAGCCTGACTCGTGAAGTACCCCTGTCGCCCCGGAGACGCCTTTGGGACAGATACGACCCAAGAGGAAGGTCACGCCCAGGGTAGCCGGGTGTAGGGTACGAGAGGAAGGCAGATACGCTCTCAGAGTAGGTGACTAGATGATTGGGGGCATGAGTTGGCACCCAAAAAGTCACCCCTAGCGCAGTAGCACTCCCAAGCAGGAGGACTCACACGTAGAAACGTCCCTAGGTGGGCAGAAACGCCCCCAAATGGGGTCATGGCGTCGTGAGGCCCTCCACGTGTACGCCAGCCATGTCAGAATAGAAACACCCTCTAGTCAGGTGCCAGGTAATTAAATTAATTCAATACAGTTTCCGTTTCGAGCGTTCAGGTACTATGATGGCTCCCAAGCGTTTCAACGTCTTAAATGCGCTACTTTTTCTAATTAAACGCTTTAATGAGTGCGTTACGTTTGTGATTAAAAGCGCTTTAAGGCGCTTTAAATGCTCGGGAGGTTGAAATAGCGCGGGGAATGTTGGAAACGAGGTTGGAACTTTTGGCAAATTTACGAGAACTCTCTGGTTGCTTGCCCGTGCTTCAAGGTTACGTACAAGTGACTGGGGAATATCTTTGCCTGAAGGAGAGAACACACACACAATACACAGTTATTTTTTACCACCTTCAGAGTGCCATACGCGGTGCTCAGAGACGGGGGTGAACAGTTTTGGTGTTTCTTGCTGGCTGACTTGAGCGTCGGAGTGCAAACGGCCGCTAGGGCGCCTCTTTGTCCTCTTTTTTGCAGGATTTCACAGGTAACCAGTGGGAAGGAGACCCTAGCTGACGGTTGAGGTCGCGCACGAAGACGCCCCGGTCAACCGGACGGAACACCTTGCATACATTTTGGCCAAACTAGAATTAACAGTTTCCCAACCAGTTGCTACAACCACAACCTTGAATTAAAATCTAGACAGCAAAAAACAACAAGAGAAAGTTTGCACAGCTCCTTAAAACCTTACACTATAGCAGCAGAAACCAAGAAAAGTGAAGGCACTTGCTTCCAAGGCAAAAAAACAAGAGCTTTAAGACATCATGGGGTCACAGTTGCTACTCCCTCTACTACTCCAAAGCTACTACATTCTAATACTGATTTGAATTATTATGGTACTTTAAACACAAAGCATTGCCCCTTAGTTATCAAAGCAAGCTTCTCCAGGTATAGTGCAACACCTAGTCCTCTATAATACCACCCAAAAAGGCCAGGGAGAACTTCAAATCAAGAGTCTTGAACTACAGGATCAACATTATTCCAGAAAAGGTAGCTGACAATCTATGTACCATACGCCAGAACCATGCTGCCCTGCTATTGTTCCATCACCAAGAGCAGGTTTTGCACCTCCAACACACTAACACAACCACCATCAACAAATGCTTTTATATTCCTTCATCACCTTTTCTCCTGACCATAATTCATTCCACCCCTTTTAAAACATTATCTAAAGCTTCTAATGCATGGGAGGGGTTTAGAACCCCAGCCACAAAGGAGTAGTTAAAAGAGGGTACCTTGTGTCTTAACCACAATCAGGATTTGAGTTGTGCCTTCTGAAAAATCTCTTCAACATCAACTATGCCTTGTCTAAAAATAACATTGTTCCTTTGTTCCCAGATACTCCACACTATCTGATATGATTCCAATAGCAAGATATAGATGATTCTTTGACATTTTATGGAATCAACTTGAGTTGGAGAATGAATAGGCACTTTTAATAGAAATGGATCAGTGTTCTATGTTTCAAGAACTCTCCAAAACTTGCACCAAACACCAAACTCACATGGAAGTTCCATTTCTTGCCAATTGAACCGATTAAAAGATGTAAAAATGCAAATGAACCGATTAAATTGCATAACAAATGAAATGAACCGATTAAAATGCTTCAAAACTGAAATGCACCGAACAAATCCAAGGAGAAAGAAGATGAACCGATTGAAACATTGTAATAAGCAAGAACACCGAATAGAAAGCAAGAAAGGAACCTAAGACATGTTTAGGAATTCAAATAGGCACGGAAATGGAATGAGAAGATGGAGAAGAAAGAGGACTTATGTGGTTGTAGTTCTTGGTTGATGAACACGCCACTTGAAGTGTGAATGCTCCAAGATAAGTGTGCAATGCCGCCACTTGAGAGAACCAAGGCACTCAAGATGAGACTAGGAAGAGGAGAAGACAAGTTCTCACTACACTCAATCACCAATTTGGGAGAGTTTTGATACTGCAAATTCCAAATCTACATTATGAAGGACCTAAGCCCTCCTTTTATAGGAGCAAGGGCTAGTCATGAAGCTTACAAAGCTTGTACCACAAGCTACCCAAAAGTCTCCTAAGCTAACGCCTATAGTGACTTATGAAGAGTCACCTTCTAGAAAATTCTGAACTAAAGCCTAAAGATGCTTTACAAAAGAGGTATCTATGGTTTTCCTCTAAGCACCTTCCTAAACACTTTTCTACATTATCTACAATTTTATACAAAAGAAACTATAAAGAGAGATATTTAAATGAAGCCTATTCTTGAAAGCTTGTAGACTTCTTTGGCTTTAGGCTTGATCCTCTCTTTATTTTATGTCTTCTTTTAATTTTGAGAAGACTAGAAGGAAGAACTTCAAATGTGTAGGTGAATGACCTCTTCCTTCAATAATAAAAGCCTCCTTTATTTGATTCTCATCGCTATCGCTGTCCAAAAACCTTTCCGTACCAAGTTTTGTTTGTTGCTCACTTGAACTATGTGGAAGTTCTCAAAGTGGTGCTTCAAATCATTATGCTGGACATACAGAATGCCCATCCATCTGAAACACATATACCAAACTCTCTGAGCATGTTTGCATTCTACAAACAGATGTTGGCTTGACTCGTCCGCAACTTGGCACATACCACAAGAAGTTGTGTTAACCAGTACCCCTCTCCTACTTAAGCACAATCTAGTAGGAATTCTGTCTAACAGAATCCTCCAAGCTATAGTGATCACTTTGGATATGGCTTTGACCTTCCATAGGCATGTGAATACTTTATTATGCTGACCACTAGTTAGTAAGCATATCATACGCCAGTTTTACTGGGAACAGGCTCGAGTCTTCACTCCCTCACTCCAAGATATCCTTCACCTCCTTGTCCAGAGAGACCCTGGATATAAATGAGTACAGATCCGCCTCCATCAGTGATTCCCACTCAAACTTCTCACGCCTCCACCTAAGGCGCCATTGCCAAACTAACTCTTCCCACCCCTACCTCTCCCACTTTTTTACCCTGGTCCAGAAATAAGGAGTACAACCTAGGAAATAATGTTTTAAGGTTACGATCGCCAATCCATTTATCCTTCCAGAATCTAGCTTTATCTCCAACTCTTATATATTTTCCAATCTCAGGCTTCCTGGAACCATCCAACACCTCCTCCCTCATTGCATACCTTTGACATGTATGTCCACCACCAGGATTGGAATTTACTTTGTACATTCCATTTGCTAAAGTCGCCTGTTTCTGAGATATATTTTGAGACCAACAATTCTTTCCATTTCCCTTCCTCTTCACTCACGAGACGCCATTTCCACTTAGCTAACAAAGCAACATTGAACTTTCGAATATCTTTGAACCCCAAGTCACCCTCCTGTTTAGATCTACACAGATTTTCCCAACTCACCCACGATATAGGTTTGTTCTCCTTCCCTCAACCCCATAGAAATCTCCATTGAATACTGATAATACTTTTACATACTGACTCTGATGCTTTAAAGAAGGATAGGTAGAATGGGGGGTAACGCTGTGAAGATTGACTTAATTAAATATATTCTACTTGCCAACGTTAAAAATCTCCCTCTCCACGCACTGAGTCTGGCTTTTAATTTGACTAGGATTGGCTCCCAAAACAAACTCCTCCTTGGATTACCTCCCACTTCTAGGCCCATATACTTGAAAGGTGCCCTCATCTAGTTACAATTAAAAGACTCTACGAAGCATGCAAGGGCATTGCTCTCTACATTTATGCCAGCTAGATATGACTTATGAAAATTAATCTTCAGTCCTGAAGCAAGCTCATAACCCTTTAGAATAGCCTTAATGGTGACCACGTTGTAGTAGGAGTCTTCACACATGAACAAAGTATCATCCGCAAATTGCAACATACTCACCTCTACCTCATTCCTACCAATCTTCACACCTAACAACAACTTGGCTTTTAAAGCTTGTCTTACTTGTAGAACATGGAAGCTTTGATGATTCAAATATGTGTTGAAGGTTGAAGTTGTGCTGCTTTTGGTTTGAGCTTAGTATAGGGTGTTTATAATTCTTGTAAAGATCATTCCTAGTCCCTTACACAAGCTGGTTCAATCTATTTTAAAAGAGAAAAGTGTTTTTCTAAGCAAAGAGAAAAACAATCGGTTGAAACCACGATATAATCGATTGTTTGTCACTTAGCTTGATTGAAGATTTTCAAAATTGTTTTTGACTTGGTTAAATAACTGTCTAACCAATTTAACCGGTTAAAACGAAATTTCAACCGGTTGATTGTCACATTTCATAACAGCTTTTCAAAAGCCTGTTGGATCTATTTTCAATTGGATTAAAACTGTTTTAGCTCATGATTGACTGCCTAGAACGACTAGTTTTAAGAGCTATAAATATGGCTTCTCTTTGTATTTCAAAAACAACAAGTATACACAAGAAAGTGAGATTGAAATTGCTTTTGAGAAGAGATTCAAATCAAAGTTTTGCAAGATTGTTAATTAGTTGTGCATTGGTTCAAGGTCTGATCTTAGGACCTCTGTGATTCTTGTAAATCCAGGTGTAATCTGTTCCTTTCTGATTCTTGTAATTGTTTGTTTATAAACTTGTGGAAATTGTGTAAACTTGTAAGGTCAGAGGGTTTTCTGACTAAGGTTGTGTGTAGGAAAAGAGGGTGAGTGATTCTTGTGGTATCAAGATAACCTCTTTGTGGTTGTGTGTATTGTAATCTATGATTGATTACTAGTGGAAACCCAATGGTTGTTCTAGGATTTGGATGTAGCTCAAGGTTGAGTGAATCAGTATAAATTGGTTGTGTAATCTATCTCTCTCTCTCACTCTTTATAAACTGTTTGTTTTGATTTTTTTTTTTGTTGCCATAAACAACCGGTTAAAACAAAGTTTCAACCGATTGAAATTCTGCAAACAATTTCAATTACATTGTTTGATTGGCTTTCTTGATTACTTCTTTTGTGATTGTTGTTAAAACTTCATTCTTATCCAATCTTTTCAAAAATATTTTGACAAACAATTCACCCCCCTCTTGTTTAAGCCATTAATTCTAACAATTGGCATCAAGAGCTAGGTTCTTGAAAAAAATTCAAGTTCTGTTTTTAAAACTGCTTTAATGACTGATAAACTACCATTTAGAGAAGGTGCTTCCATAAACAGACTACACTATTTTGTGGTGTGAATTACCATTTTTGAAAAGTAGGGATGAAGATTTTCATGCATTCCATAGATAAAGGTATTTGGGAAGCAATTGAAAATGGCTTTTTTATTCCTCAAGTTAAGAGAGATGATGTCTTAGTTGATAAGCCTCCATCTGAATAGACTGATGATGAAAGCAAGAAAGCAAAAGTTGATTGGATTGCTAAAAATATTATAACCTCTACTTTGAGTTGTGATGAGTTTTTCAGGGTATCACAATGCACTTCAGAAAAGAAGATGTGGGACATCCTTGAAGTCACATATGAAGGAACTAATGATGTTAAAAGGGCAAGAAAGCATGCCTTCATCCAAGAGTATGAGGTATTCATAATGCAGAAAGGGGAGACAATCTATGATGTGCAGAAATAGTTTTCCCATAACCACTTGATGAGCCTTGGAAAGAACTTTGACAAAGAGGAGTTGAACATCAGGATCTTGAAGTGTCTTGATAGGTCATGGCAGCCAAAGGTCACTGCTATTTCTGAGTCAAAGGATTTGACATCCATGAAAACATCTTCCTTGTTAAGTAAGATAAGGGAGCATGAGCTTGAGATGAATAGGTTGGTTGTCCAAGACAGTAAGGATAAAAACAACAAGGGTATTGCATTTAAAGCTACCAACCAGAAAAGGAAACAAGACTCCAGTGATAGTGATGAAGACACCATGAGCTTGCTATTAAGGAAGTCAACAGTGCAGAAAGGCTAAACAAGGGCGGCTATATAGCCGCATTTGATCAGAACGCATTCATAAATTGAAGAGATACAAGTGCAACTATATAGCCGCATTTGTAAATACTATTTATAAGGACGACTATTTCTGGTAACTGCACTTGTATATGCTTTTGAATCAGGGTTTAGGGGTTTATGGATAATGCATTTACAAGTGCGACTATTGCCATAGTTGCATTTGTAAATCCTACGTTGGATTTATAAGTGCGGCTATGGTAGATAGCCACCCTTGTAAATAGTGTTTTTTTTAGTGCAATCTGTTTAGTGCTAATTCCTATATAAATTAACTTGTTCAATTATATATACCCAGCCAAACAAATACATAAATTCAAAGAATTAAATATATATTGATCAAAATGTACATTACAAACACTAATCAAATTACATATAATCCCTACACTATTGATCAACTATCCTAGAGTTGTAAAAATTTATGAAATATGTGGACCAAGAATGTCTCACATATGCTATGGCTTCCGAACTCATTGGTACTTCTTCCATGAAGAACTGCAGTTCAAAATATAGTTGACATAAATTAGTTTTAAGATACATATATGTTCAAGAATTATAAAAATAATTTAACATATCATGTTACCTCTTTCCAACCACTTTTAATGCCTAGTCTTACAATGGTAATCATCCATTGCATAACGTAATAGCCACACACATAACTTCCTGGTTGTTTATTACACTATAATTCAATAAAAAGTAATAGTATATTGATAAACAATGAAAAGAGAAAAAAAAATACAAACCTTTATTCTTATCCAGTTCAAACCTTTTAGGATGTTATATCCACACCATGAACTGGTTAATACAAAAAACCTCGTTCATAGATGGTTAATTAGTAACATACAGAGTTAAGTTTATAGTGTACTTATGTATGAATGATATTCTTAATATTTTGGGGTATCTTCTTGTGTAGGGAACAAAACCACACAACAGTCTTATCAACCATTGATAAGACAAGCAACTACCAATGACGTCTATATCATCCATGAAAAGAGTTAGTAAATATTTAAAACATGAAATAGTAATAATTGACGACTTATAATTAAACTTACTCATTAATATAAGGGCATAAATAAATTTGTTTTCCCTCTTTTTCCAGGGTGTTAGTGATGTATGATTGGGTCTTAGTTGCCTTTGCTCGAGTGGGATTAGTATATGCAGGATCTAAGAATCCATACACATTTTCCTTCTCCTCAGTGAGACAGACTCCATGCAAAAACCTACAAGTTATTAGTTAAAGCATAATCAATAATAATTTAACATAAAGTAAATTGAAATATAGGTAAATATACTTACATCATAAAAAATTGAATTATATTTATATTGAGCTCCTGATCCCCAGCTACAAATTCTAATAAATCTATCATGTACATGTACAGTGGTAGTTTAGTGTTTATTTGAAAAAACGTATCATCCCAGGGAACTTCAAAAGGATCTTGACCAATCTGCCTAGCAGCTAGAGCTAAGAAAGCTATATGATCGTCAACTGGAACCTCATGCTTCTTTTCCAGACTTGGTTTCCGACGAAGTTTCTACAAAATAAAGAACATTTGTATTAAATTATATGTAATATATAAATATAAATATAAATTAATATAATGAAATGAAATTATACCATGAGGTTCTAGCATAATTCGAATGAGGTGTCTAGGCTAGGCAACGAATGTCTGAAATGCATCGGCCATAGTGGTTACCTCATCTGATGGTAATGGAACACGAGCATCAGGTACTCGTACTTTTTCAACTGTTACCTTCGCCACTCCAAAATATAGTTTAATTTCAACCTCTTGTCCAGCTCACGAACACGGCCTAATGCTCTGGTCATCCAATTGCTTCAACCAGGATATCGTGACGACCTTCAGGAACAAAATTACCTTGGGATTCCAAGGAATCCTGCAAGAGACAAAAATCATATCAATTTTTAATATAATTAATGCTTTAAAATAAATGAAAAAAAAGCTAAAAATAACTTATAATTTTTTCAATGATAACCTTGGATTGCTCAGAACTTGGTGCACCCGACTTTTTAATTCGGGCCCTCTCCCATTTTACATGGCGAAAAGGTGGTGATGGAGGAGAAGTGACCCCTGTTTCCACATTCTAAGACGACTTCCCCTGTCTAGATTGCTCCTTTTCCACCATTAGTGATTGCTCAAGCTTTCGATACCCCAAACGAGATTGTACGTGCAGGGTAACATTCTTCAAAGCTATCTCTTGAGCTTTCTTTTGATGATCCTATCATAATTGAAATAAACAAAGTGAATTAAATAAGATAAACTTATTAATGTTATATAGATAAAAATAGTTAAGTAACTTTATTTACCATCCAAACCTCATTTTCACGGCTTTCTTTAAAAAAACGCCATGTCTCTTCATCAATATGTTTGTACTTTAAACATGGATTTTCATCTTTAAGGTCGCCAAAAACATATCTTGAAGTCTGTCTTGACTTAAAGTGACGAAATTTAAGTCTGATATTGGATATAATCTTTGATCGAAGCGGTTCCACATCAGGAATTTCAAAATTTGCATGCAAAATAACATCACCAAATTAAAATTAATCAATGAATATTAAAAAGCATTATATGGTAACAATAATAATGTAAAGCTTACTAAAACATCCTCCCAGATCATGTTCCGATCGACCATTGACACCTCATCCCATGAATTAATCAAAATGGAGAGCCTATCACGAGAAACAACTCCAAGATAGCTCATATACTCATATGCATGAGGACCAAAAGCCACTCCAATGTTGACATTAATGTCAACACGTGTCTTCTCACCAACAACACGTTTCAATGCGAGACGTTTCAATCTAGTAGGTCATCTACTGCCTCATCTGGATCAGGTTCTGATTAGAGTCTGATCGTCATCCATATCTGTGTTAAAAAAATTAGGTAACAAACATTAGTTAATCTGCATCGAATTAAAATCATATAAAAGAAATACATAAAATTATAAATGCGTATTTATAGGTTGCATGTGGGTTGAATGTTCATATGTAAATTCCTTCACTGTGGTCTTTATGGGTTGCATGTACATCATCAAGTACATCATCATCTTTATTAATTATCATTGGTGTGAATGAACGGGGGTCACCATTTTCAATATGATATATGGCCTCCCCCTTGTTTTTTCTCGTGTAAAATGATATACCAATGTTCCGACGTAGGATCTTTCACGTAGAAAACTTGAGATGCTTGTTGAACCATTATAAATGGCTCATCTCAATACCCTATCTTTCTAAAGTCCACTAGTGTGAATCCTAATTCATCAATTTTAACCCGACTTTTATCGTCAACCCATTTACACTTGAAAACTAGAACGAAAAACTTAGTATAGTCAACCTCCCATATCTCTTATATAAATCCATAATATGCCATTGATCCAAGTATAGGATTTGTATCTTTCGAAGTCGAAAACTTCATTGACTCGGCTTCATGAGTAACACCTGAATTTTGAACTGTATTCTTTTCAACCATAGACTTCATGTAAAGTATACAATTATTCACTTCGTACGCTTTACATGAAATGACATGAAACTTCAATCCAGCAGCCAACCAGGTCAAGGTCTCTGATGTCGTTGAATCTTTTAACACCTCGTCTTTAAACCAAGGCATGAAAGTTCTATTATGTTCCATCAAGACCCATTTCTCTGCTTGGCTTGGGTTATTTGCCTTCACAATGGCTTTATGAGCTTCTATGTAAGATATAACTTCATATGTGTTATTCAATATATAGAAATGTGCTTGCAAGACTTCTGATTGAGATTTGCTTACAATATTCACACCACGTAAACATTTACTTGTAGAACGCCTGTGGTGCCATGAATTAGCTGGAAGACCTATTGCATTTTCTTTTGACATGTACTCTGAACAAAACTCAATACTTTCTTCAACTATGTACCTTTCAATCATTGAAGCTTCTGAATGATAATGATTTTTCACATAAACTTTCAAAATTTTCATATACCGCTCAACAGGATACATCTATCTTAAGCACACTAGTCCACACAATCTAACCTCTCTTACCAGATGCACCACTAGATGAACCATGATGTTCAAAAAAGATGGAGGAAAAAACATCTCCAATTCACACAAGATAACAACAATTTCATTTTGAAGTTGATGTAGTTTTGATGGATCAATGACTTTACAACAGATGGAAGAGAAGAATGAGCACAAACGGGTTATGGTATGTCTAACATTTTTTGGTAAGATCCCACGAATAGCTACTGGCAACAGTTGAATCAAGTGTTGAACGCAAATCCAAATCCAAGTGTTTGACGCAAGGCTGAAGTTGCTGCTGTGTTTAGGATAGGATCTGGGCAGTTTATCCGTGTAATCCACTCTTTGTTGAATCTAAAGCTAAAGTGTTTTTAAATCTTTTAAGATTAAAGTGTTTTTCAAACTAAGTGAAAAACAACCTGTTGTTTTGTCGAAACAACCGATTATTTGACTCTTAGGTGTTTTTGAAAAGGTTGAAAATTGTTTTGGTTGGTTGACTTGTTGTCAAACCGAAACAATCGATTGTTTCGTACTTTCAATCGATTGTTTGTTTGAAAATCCTAACAGAATTCTATTTTGTTAGTTGAGTGTGCTTTAAATGGTTTTCAACTGAATATGCTCCTGTATTAAATGTTTTGACCAATATTTGAAAGCTATAAATAGTTTGTTTATGTTTTATAACAAACAAGAAAAATAGATTTGAGTTTTTCAGTTGTAAAAGATTGCTTTCAAGTTTTGAACATTCACTTTTCAGCTTTGGTTTTCTCAAGAGATAGTGGAATAGGATTACATCTGTATTGATTTCAGTTTATTCTGTAAACAAGTGTAATTCGTTCTGAATACTTTGTAATTTCTGGTGTTGTAAGCCAAGGAGTCTTGTGTGCTCTTGAGGTTGTCAAGATCAAAATTCTTGGTGTGTGTTGTGCCAAAGGAAGTGTGTTTCATGAAGGGTTTAAGGTCACTTCTTTGGTTGTTTTGTGTGTAATCTGTATTTGATTGTTTAGTGGATTGCCCAGTGGATTCTGGGGATTGGATGTAGCTCTTGGTTTAAGAGTGAACCAGTATAAACTGTTTGTGTATCTCTTTCTTCCCTTAAACTCGTTTAAATTCAGTTGTTATTGCTTTGTTGGTATAAACAACCGATTGTTTCGAAGAAACAACCGATTGTTTTTCTGGTGCTTTGCTGTTTTGTGCTTTATGTCTTGGCAAAATGAATTTCTGATTGAGTTTCATACAAAGGATTTTGTTCTAGCTGAAAAAGTTTTCGAAAACTCTCCTTAAACAGTTCACCCTCCCTCTCGTTTAAGGCCATATATTCTAATAATTGGCATCAAGAGCTTGGTACTTGAAAAATACTCAAGTTTGATCCTAAAATCTTTTTCAATGGCTGGAAAACTACCTTTTGAGGAGGGTGCTTCAATAAACAACCCACTTTTGTTCAATGGTTTTAATTATAAGTATTGGGAAGCTAGAATGAAAATCTTTGTTGAATCTATTGATCAAGGGATTTGGGATGCAATTGAAAATGGCCCTTTCATTCCAACGATAAAGAAGAATGGATCTTTTTTATTAAAAAACTTTGGTCCCAATGGACTAATGAAGAAAGTGAAAAGGCCAAGTTTGATTGCAGTGCCAAAAATATAATAACATCTGCTTTGGATTCTAAAGAATTTTTCAGGATCTCAAAATGTGAATCTGCTAAGGAGATGTGGGATACACTCAAAGAAACTCATGAGAGCACCATTGAAATAAAGAAATCAAAGATAAGAAGGAAAAGGAGACAGAATAAAAAAGGTCTCAATCTATGCTTCATGGCCAAAAAGGAAGATGATTCAAGTAGTGTAAGTTCCTCTAATTCTTCAAATGCTGAAAATTATAGTTAATTACTTCAAGCATTTCAAGAAACACATGAAAAAGCTAACCGATTGACTCTCTTGAACAACCGGTTGAAGGGAATGAACAACTGGCTTGAAAACAGAGTCAAACCACTAGAAGAAGAATTATAAAATTGAAAAACAGATTTTGAAAACCTTGAAATTCTTTACAAAAACTCTTCTTGCAAGTGTGACTCTCTTATTTGTGAAAATTGTGAAAGTCTTGAAAAGAAAGTTCATTATCTTGTAAAGACCGTGGATAAGCTTTCAAAGGGTAAATCCAACTTTGAGAATGTCACCATCTCTAAATTGTGTTTTTGGAAAAGCTGGATTAGGTTTTAATCCATAGAACAAGCAAGACAAGTTTTCAAAGTCATTTTTGAAACTGCCAGAAAAACAACCGATTGTTCTATCAAAACAACCGGTTGTTACATGCTTCTACTGCATGAAAAGAGGCCATTCTATCTGATTTTGTAAAATTAGGAAATATTTTGTTCCTAAAGGCATTATGAGATGGATTCCTAAAGATTTTGGAGTTCCCGGTAATGAATATAAATCAAAAGGACCCACATTTAATAGGGGACCAAATCTTTGTACTTGAAATTTCACTTTGTAGGGAAATTTGATGGAGAGCATGCAACAGTGGTATCTGGACAGTGGCTGCTCAAAACACATGACAGGAGATAAATAAAAGTTTGTGAGCATCACCTTCAAACAAGAAGGCCATGTAACATATGGAGATAACAACAAAGGAAGAATTATTGGAAGAGGCTCAATAGGAGATAAGAGTATCTTGATCATTCATGATGTATTGTATGTAGAGGGACTAAAGCACAACTTGCTCAGCATTAGCCAACTATGTGACAAAGGCTATCAAGTAATCTTCAAGACAAACTCTTGTGAAATCTGCCTTCCTAACTCAAAAGAGGTAATGTTGATTGGTAAGAGAATCAACAATGTCTATCTCTTTGATATTTACTCTCCTTGTTAAATAGGTTGTCTTCTTTCTAAGCATGATGAATCTTGGTTATGGCATAGACGAATTGTTCACATTCACATGAATCACTTAAACAAATTAATCTCAAAAGATCTTGTGATTGGGTTACCCAAGCTTAAGTTTGAGAAAGACCACATATGTGAAGCATGTCAAAAGGGGAAACAAGTTAAAAATTCTTTCAAAATTAAAAATGTTGCTTCATCTTTAGAATCCCTTGAGCTACTCCATATGGATTTGTTTGGACCTTCAAGAACTATGAGTCTTGGTGGCAACTATTATGCTCTTGTTATTGTGGATGATTTCTATAGGTACACATGGACTCTCTTCTTGGAATCAAAGAGTGATACCTTCTCTGCCTTCAAAAAGATTGCTAGAAGGTTACAAAACACAAAAAACAACAACATTGGTTCTATAAGAAGTGACCATGGAGGGGAATTTCAAAATAAGAAATTCAGCAAATTCTGTGAGAAGATGTGGATCTTACACAACTTCTCTGCACCAAGAACTCCTCAACAAAATGGTGTAGTGGAAAGAAAGAACAGATCTCTTGAAGAGTTAGCAAGAACCATGCTAAGTGAATCCTCCTTACCCAAGTATTTTTGGGCTGATGATGTTAGCACCTCTTGCTATGTGATGAATAAAGTGCTAATAAGGCCAATCTTGAAGAAAACTCCCTATGAACTCTTCAATGGAAGGAAGCCAAACATCTGTCACCTGAGAGTGTTTGGATGCAAATGTTTTTTTCTGAATAATGGAAAAGAAAATCTGGAAAAGTTTGATGAAAAAGCTAATCATGGAATCTTTATTGGCTATTCCTTAAATAGTCATGCATATAGGATCTACAACAAGAGGCTCATTACTGTAGAAGAATCTGTTCATGTGGTATTTGATGAAGTTGATCACAAAAGCATTCAAGTCTCAAAGAACAGCACATAAGAGGATGAGCAGAACATCAATCTGGAGAAGCTGGACTGCTGTGCAGAAAAACAACCGGTTGATTCATCGAAACAACAGATTGAAATTCTGCAGCAGAGTGAGCTACCTAAAGAATGGAGAATACCAAGAGATCTGTCAGTGGAGAACATCATTGGGCAAATTAAGGAGGGTGTTTCTACACGTAGCTTTATCTCAAACTTCTGCAAGCACACTGCTTTTGTCTCTCAAGTTGAACCAAAGTCTATTGAAGAAGCTCTTAAAGATGAAAAATGGGTGGAAACTATGCATGAAGAGCTGAATCAGTTTGCTAGGAATGATGTGTGGTTTCTGGTTCCCAAGATAGCTGAGATGAACATCATTGGATCTAAATGGGTTTTCAGAAACAAGCTTGATGAGGCTGGAGTAATTACGAGGAACAAGGCAAGGCTAGTTGTCAAAGGCTACAATCAAGAGGAAGGAATTGGCTATGGAGAAACCTGTGCTCCTGTTGCAAGATTGGAAGCTGTGAGGTTGCTGTTGGCTTTTGCTTGTATGAGTGGATTCAAACTCTTTCAAATGGATGTGAAAAGTGCTTTTCTCAATGGTTTTATCAATGAAGAAGTGTATGTTGAGTAACCACCGGGTTTTGAAGATCATCAACATCCTAATCATGTTTTTAAGTTGAAAAAGGCATTGTATGGGCTTAAGCAAGCTCCAAGGCAATGGTATGAGAGGCTTAGCAATATAGAGGATTCTTGACATTCTTAGGAATCACCTTGAGCTGGACATTATAGAGGCACTTTTCTTAGAGTTGGATCATTGTTCTAAGACAAGAACTCGCCAAAAACTAGTACCAAATCCCAAACTCATTTGGATGCTCCACTTATTGTCAAATTGAATCAACAAAGAGAGGTAAAATTGAAAGGACCGAACAGAATTGAATTAGCAAACATATGAACCGAACAAAAGTGTAATTAAAAGACAAGAACAGAACATAGGTGCTGGAAAAAAATAGAAAAGCCGAACCAAACAACTCAAGAACACAAGACAACATGAACAATTGAAAGAGAAGGAAGGAAGGAGAAGAGAGTGCTCATGAAGATGGAAGAATGTTGGATGATCTCGCCACTAGAAGTGTGGAATGCTTCTAGATGAGAGTGATGCCGCCACTTGAGGACTCCAATGATCCATCAAGATAAGACTAGAGAAGAAGGCTCCAAAAGCTCTCCAAAGTTCACTCAAAATTTGAGTAGAGTTTTCTTAGATAATTCCAATCTGAATTTTACAAAGGAAGCACCTCTATTTATAGCCTAAGGTGCTGAAAAATAGGTGGGAAATTTCAAATAAACTCATTTGAAATTCCCACCAAAAACAAGTCACATGGGAGGTGTGACCTTTTTCTACTATGACACCTCCCAAAAACTACACCTACACCACTCTCCTAAGTCACATGGGTAATGTGACTTTATTTTACATTTTCACACTCCTTTATTTAATAACCACACCTCCTAAAACTATACAAGAGTATTTCAAAGCTTGGCCTTGCCCCTCATGGGATGGACTTGGGCTCTTTGGGCTTTGGCCTTCTTGGGCTTGGGCTTTGGGCTTGGGCCTCATCTTTATTTTATGTCTTCTTTTAATTTTGAGAAGACTAGAAGGAAGAACTTCAAATGTGAGGGTGGATGTCCTATTCCTCCATTAATAAAAGCCTCCTTTATTTGATTCTCATTTGACCAGGACGCAAGAACCTTGCCTCGTCAATTCTGGATCGACTCTGCGCCGTGTTAGCTTTGGTCCTTCGCCTTGATTCACCTCAAGAACCTGCAAAAGACAGAACGGCGCTGCTGCGGCCGATCACGCTCCGACGCCCAAGTCTGCGACTGAACCACCAAATACTAAGAGAAAACTAACAACAGGAACCGTGCAAAATTCTCTCTCAGCGTACTCAAGTTCTCGCAAGCGTAAAAGAAGTAATCTAAAACGCGTGTCCCTCAGAAGTTCGTTAGAATCTCTTATATACCTGTGCACTTTCTCTCTCCTGACAGTTACACATCTGGACACGTGCCTCGCATCCAACTGTACACGTGTCACCATCTAGAGCATCCTTGACTTCGGCGCCACTTCTTACTCTTCAGGCTTTTGGCTAAGTTACTTATGCATGAAACAACTCAGCGCATGGCTGCCTTGGAGCGTGATCTCTTCTGTGTGGCGAGTACGGGTGCCTTCATACACACCTTCCCTGTGGTCTCGCCGGCCGCCTTCATGATCTACTACTCTTGCTTCATCGTGCATGTTCAAGCAAGCTGTTTCCCGACCTCAACCTCTGGTTAGCTAGGGAATGACTACCTGACGACCTCATCCTCTGCTTCGAAAGCCTGGAACAAACCTCCCTGATCCTTCGGCGATGTACTCCCTTCGGCGATCTCTGATCACTTGGTCGTCTTGGTTCGCATCCGGCGATTTCATCTCAAACCCGGTGACCGCCGGTTTAGGTATGCTGGAGATTGGAGCACGCCAACTTACTAACTGGCGACTACACGAGCCCCCCGACTTCCTTCCCTTCTGCCAGCCATGAACCCTGCTTAACACGCCTACATAATAGCTTGTTGCCACGTCATCACTTCTGACTACCAGGGCGGTACACAAGCCCCCCAGTCTTAAGCGAAGACTTGCCCAGCGAAAAGACTAAAGAAGTCACGTCACTACCGATCTACGTGGCGCTGGCGCAGAATTCCAAACGTTCGTACTTTCTGCTTTTCTGACGCTCCACCAAACACCTTTCCAATCGCTCGACACGTGGCTTCATCAACGATCATCTTTAGCTGTCATTTGCGCTTCCAAAAATCGTTTGAAAAACCCTTAAACCCTTTTCTTTTTTACTGTTTCATCATCTTCCTGCCTTCGAAACGCTCTGAGTCTTCTCTGCAAACCCACGACGCTCTTCGACTCTCTCAATCCCCAACTCCCTTCAACGCTTATCTGATCATCGAAAGGTAACTCTTTTACCTCCTCTGTTGATATTTGCTGCATTTTAACCGATTCGCATCATCCATTAACTGTCTGGTGCATACGCTGTGGGTTGTTTCTTCTTCTTCTCCCTTTTCGTAACTTAGGGCTTCGTCTTCCATTACTTTCACGACAACGAACTTTCATTCGTTCGTTTTTCATCCTTCGTTCACAATCGAGTCGACCTCTACAACCTTCGCTCATCTTTCCTTTCCTTTTTCCTTTGCATTTCCCGTGATGGCTCGTACAAAGACCACCGCGAATCCTCCTCTTTCGTCGCGAAACCCTCCATCCCAAGCGCATAACCTACCGCGAGCATCTGGTGCTCCCTCTTCCCAGGCTGAGAGGCCTGCAACCTTTCGCCCCAACCTTGCCCAGGCAACTCCACCAGTCGCCGGAGGAGCCTCCATCCCCTCTCCAGACTACAAGAAGCTAAACCCATGGGCCACCTCAACTTTACTGAAGGAGACTTCTTCAGTAAACTCTGCTCTGGCGGTGCTTCGGTTGAAGAAAGGGGACAAACCCAACCTCTCGTTCCACAAGGAGCACGATGACAAACTGATGGTGCTGTCTTGCCCTCCTGACGTGCCGATCTGCGCGGATGACAAGGGGAACGACGGCGAGTTGTTCTGCTTCGTGTATACTACCCTCTTCAAGAAGGTGAAACTCAGGTTTCCCTTCACCTGTTTTGAACGGGAACTTTTAACGGAGCTCGACATCGCCACCGCCCAGCTCCATCCCAACAGCTGGGCATTCGTGCGGGCGTTTCAAATTATGTGTGCGCATTTGGGACTACCGGCCTCGGTAAATGTATTCCTTTTCCTGTTCGAGGCCAAGAATCCTGGAGATCGCCTTTGGGTGAGCCTGAACGGAATTGCTGGGAGGTCGATCCTTTCTATCTTCCAGCAATCTTACAAAGATTGGAAGGGAAAGTTCGTCCAAGTGCGGCAGAATGACCAAGACCCTTCGCTGCTCGACGGTTTTCCCTTGTACTGGGTAAACAAGGGAAATAAGGACTCCAAGGGAAGCTTCAGAAGGCCAAGAAGTCCTGACAACATGGGCGAGTTGGGCAAGGATCTATGCCTCTTCTGGAAAAGCGTGGCAGCCGCTAATATTACCTTTCCCACCTCTGCAATAATCACCTTCGAGTTCCTCGAGAGCCAACTCAAAGCTCACATAGGTTAGCAGTTACTTCGACCTTTAGGTTTTATCTTGTGTTGCATCTCTGTTACCTGTTATTGGGCATCCTGTTGGTTGCACACTAGACCTGGTTTTTATTTCCTGCACCATTTGTTTGTCTCATGTGCATATGTACTCATATATTTTACCTTTTCCTTTGTGCTTACTTGTGTATTCTTGCACTGTGCAGATCTCATGCTGGGTAAAGGCAAGTTAGCTGAATTAAGGGCGCTCGCCCGAACCCACAAACTGGCATCGGGTTCTCAAACCGTACCAAACTCGGTGGTGGAGATCGCCGCTGCTCAGGGCAGATCGCCCCCTCAAGGCCCAACTCCTCTAGAAGCACTGCCCGCTCCTCAACGAAAGAAACTCTTCTTGAGGAAACCAAAGAGGAAAACTCCTCAAGTGGTCCAAGAAGATGAAGAAGAGGATGACGAGGCAACTGAGGACGGCCTCATCACCAAAAGGAGAAGGGTGGCACCTTCTTCACCACCTGCTCCACCTGCTCTTCCAACACCAACACCGCCTTCTCCCCCAGCTCCAACACCGCCAGTCCAAGCAGTACCCTTGGCGGCGGCACTTCCTGCGGTTGAGGCCAACGAGCCTAACTTCATGGAGAACCCTCCGAGCGCCTCCACGCCATTCGTATCCGCTGGAGAGGGTCCTCCTTCAACTGCCTCAATCGCCGAACCTGCGCCAGGTGGGGATGAAGGCGCTCATAACTCGCCAATAATCATCATCGAGTCCCCCACATCACCACCACGCCACGAAGCCCAACCTCAACAACCAATCCAAGAGGGCGGTGGTGAGAGCCAGCACCAGGCTCCTTCAGCGCCTCCACCAACAGCGGTTGCAAACCTTCCCCTCGCGGTCAAAGGAATCTGGGGGCCCTTCACAGCTAGGCTTAAAATGATGGCAGAGGATCTCCCCTCTATTATAACAAAACCTGTGGAGAGCTCCAACAAGAAACTTCAGGATGATATCTCCACACTCGAAGAGGAGAATCGCCTGATAAGAATCGAGGCGGAGAAGTTGTCTTGCAACCTTATGATGGCGGAAATCGAACACTCGAGGGTGGAGGACGCCATGAGCACCGAGCTGAGGGTGGCGCGTAAGGAGCCCACCGATCTGCGCCAGAAGCTGCACCTCCTAGCTCAAGAGAAAATCGAGCTGGAGAGCAAGCTAGTTCCCTACCGTCTCAAGGTGGCTGACCTGGAGGCATCAATCAAAGCGGATACAGCCAAGGTAGAGAACCTTGAGAAGAGGTCGGTCGATCGGGAGGTTCTCTTAGGAAGAGTTGAAAAGGAGAGGCACGAGGCCGTGGCTGAGCTCGCCGAAGCCAGAAAGGAGAATGCAAAGATCGCTACAGAGCTGGCCCAGGCGCGGGAGGAAAACAAGAACGTTGCTGAAGACATTGCTCAGACTCGCAGGGAAACTGAAGAACTGAAGCAGCGAGCTGACGAGCTGAAGCAGCAAACCGAGGAGCTCAAGCAACAAAACGAAGAGCTTGAGCTGAGCTCCGCCCAAGTCCTCGCCGCTGGGTTTGACGCCGCCCTGGAGCAATTCGCCTGTCAGTACCCCGATCTCGACCCCTCCATGATATCAATTTGTAACGAAGTGGTGGATGGGAAGATCGTTCCTTCTGAAGATTAGCTGCTTCCCTCCATCACTTATCTGCCTATTTTCTCTGCACAAACCTCGTAACAACTTTCATTTCTTCTTATGTATCTCGAACTGATGCCACCTTATTATAAATTTTCTACTTCTTCATATTATCTCTCTGTTTGCTTTGCTTCTTCTTGTAAAAATCGCTTAAACGAAATTGACTTAACAATTCTGCGGGCGCAACTGTTTACTTACTGCTTCGAACTCGACCAAACTATCAACCCTCGAACGATAGTATTCTAATAACTCGTGAATCTTAAGGCATCGAGCTTCAGCGTGAAACTACTCACTAAACAGCTAGTTTCAATCCAACTGATAGTTCAAGACATAGTTCACCTGATCTGCTCCATCAAAACGGGCCCTTACTCTTGCCATCGCTTGAATTTCTTCTGACCGCCAAAGAATCTTGGCGATACCAACTTCCTCTCGCCTTCATAACTTGGCCATTGTTCCCTCATCTGGGGGTAGAGGCGCCTTTCGGATCCTTCTCTACCTTCCCTCAGTTTTAGAACAACGAGCCGGATAGCTAGGCGTTCTCTTCGAACCTACCTTAGCTATCCTTTAAACTTCTTCCACCCTCCACACCGTACCTGAACTCGTTCGAGACGAGAAGGATTTTATCTTGCCTGAACTCGCTCGACGGCGAGAAGGTCTTTAACTTGCCTGAACTCGCTCGACGGCGAGAAGGTCTTTTATCTCGCCTGAACTCGCTCGACGGCGAGAAGGTCTTTAACTTGCCTGAACTCGCTCGACGGCGAGAAGGTCTTTAGCTCGTGGCTCTACATTGCTCCAGGGGCTACATCTTTTCTCCCCTGGAGGCACTGAGGACTTTTTACTGGTGCCTCTACATTGCCCCAGGGGCTACATCTTCTCTCCCCTGGAGGCACTGAGGACTTTTTACTGGTGCCTCTACATTGCCCCAGGGGCTACATCTTCTCTCCCCTGGAGGCACTGAGGACTTTTTCTCTTTCTCGCCTGCACTAGCTCAACGGCGAGCCTGCACTCGCTCAACGGCGATGAGGTCTTTTAAACGTTACTGGTGCCTCCGATCGCCGAAAGACGATGAGGACTTTTAACTTTAACTGATGCCACCAATCGCCGTAAAACGATGGGGACTTAGAAACTTTTAGAAAGCATGCAACATAACTTCAACTCGCCTTAAATCACATACGAGTGACAAGGTCTTTTTCCAAAACTTTCGTAACAACAACAAGCATGCAATCTAAAACACTTTAAACTTCGAAAACTCTTCTTTATTGGGTGGCCTCATTAAAAACCCTCCTTAGGGAAAAAAGAGTGCCCACTTCAAACTATTTTAACAAAAAGCTCGCAAAACTCTTCGTGTTTGTTTTTACTTACAAAGCTTTTAACTGTAATATAACTTGAGGTGCGTGGCGTTCCAAGTGCGAGGAATCGCCCCTCCTTCCAATGTTTCTAAGCGGTAGGCGCCGTTCCCGAGCGCCTCGGTTATCCTGAACGGTCCCGTCCACTTAGGCGACAACTTGTTCTCCATCTCGTACTGGTGGGCCTTCCTCATCACCAGGTCGCCTTCTTTAAACTGCCTTGGCATCACCTTTGAGTTATACCTTCGTTCAATCCTTCTTTTCACTGCCTCAGCTTTACTCTCGCCTCCTCCCTGACCTCATCCAACAAATCCAGATTCAGCCTTCTTTCCTCATTCGAGTCTTCCGCTACAAAGTTCTGGAATCTCGGCGAGCTCTCCTGGATTTCTACTGGAATCATTGCATCGCACCCATAGACCAAGCTAAACGGGGTCTCATGGGTTCCTGACTGCTCGGTGGTGTGGTACGCCCAAACTATACGGGGTACCTCCTCAGCCCATGATCCCTTGGCTTTCTCTAGTCTTCTCTTCAAGCCTCTTAGCAATACCCGATTGGCGGACTCTACTTGGCCATTTGTCTGAGGGTGCTCGACGGATGCAAATACTTGTTGAATTCCCACCCCTTCGCACAGCTTCTTCAACAGGTGACTTGCAAACTGAGTCCCGTTTTCCGACACCAGGCGCTTAGGCACACCAAACCGGCACACGATGTTCTTCCACACGAAGCTCTCGATCTTGTGTGCGGTGATCTGGGCCACTGGTTCCGCTTCGATCCACTTGGTGAAATATTCAATCGCCACCACCAAGTACTTCATCTGCCTGATCGCCAATGGAAAAGGTCCCAGAATGTCGATCCCCCATGTATGAAACGACCAAGGGCTGTAAATCGACTTCAACTCTTCGGGAGGCGCTTTGTGCCAATCGGCGTGCTGCTGACATTGCTTGCAACATTGTGCGTACTTCTTGCAGTCCTCCCTCATTGTTGGTCAGTAGTAACCTGCACGGAGGGTTCTTGCGGCTAGAGCTCGACCCCCGACGTGACTTTCGCATATCCCCTCATGGAGCTCGGCCATGATTCTTGTACATTTCTCTCCGTGCACACATTCTAGGAGTGGGTGTGTGAACCCAAACCTATACAACTCGCCATCAATCATTGTGAACTTGCTAGAATTCTTCTTTATCTTCCTAGCCTCCGTCGGATCTAGCGGGAGAAGGCCATCTGCCAGGCATCGCTGGTACTGTGTTATCCACGTGTCTGGCTCATGCGTAGCGCAGACCTGCGTCATGTTCACCCTCTCTCCCCGACATGCTCTTATTCTCGGCGACCTCAAGGTCTCCTGAGTCAAAGACCTGTGACTCTTCGCCGCTTTCTCCATCGACTTGCTTATTTGAAGGACCAGGTGATCTGCTACAAATGCCCTAGGCGTCTTCAGAGTTTCTTGGATCACCGTCCTCTGCCTACCCCCCTTGCCCGAACTGGCGAGCTTAGCTAGCAAGTCAGCTCGGGCATTCTGCTCTCTGGGCACATGCACCACTTCAAAGGAGACAAAGAAACTCTTCAATTCCTGCACATACTCCAGGTAAGCTGCCATTTGTGTATCCTTGGACTGAAACTCGCCTGTTACTTGTCCCGTGACCAGCAGCGAGTCACTCTTAGCCATCAGCACCCTAGCTCCCATCTCCTTGGCCAGCAAGATTCCGGCGATCAGCGCCTCATACTCTGCTTGATTGTTGCTGGTTTTGAAGGCAAACCTCAGGGACTGCTCGATCAGCACGCCGTTGGGCCCTTCCAAGATGACTCCAGCACCGCTACCCTGCTGGTTCAACGATCCGTCGACGGAGAGCACCCAACGGAAATCATCCCCCTCAACTCGCGCTGCTTCTGACGAGAGCTCGACCACGAAATCAGCGAAAATCTGCCCCTTGATCGGACCTCGGGGCTCATACTTGATATCGAACTCCGACAGTTCCACCGCCCACTTCACCATCCTCCCAGCTACATCGGGCTTCTTCAGAACCTTCTGGATGGGCAAGTCGGTCATCACCAGTATTGTAAAACTATGAAAATAATGGCGCAACCTCCTCGCCGAAAATACCACAGCCAGCGCGGCTTTCTCCAAGGCCTGATACCTCACCTCCGGGCCCTGCAGCACTTTGCTGACGAAATAAATAGGCTTCTGAGCCTGGTCCTGGTCTTGGGCGAGCACTGCACTCACCGCCCTCTCAGTCACAGCAAAATACAACCTGAGAGGGGTCCCTACCAGCGGTTTGCACAAAACCGGCGGGCTCGCCAGGTGCTCTTTAAGCTTGACGAAGGCCTCTTCACACTCTTTCGTCCAGGCAAACTTGTTGTTCCGCCTTAAACACTGAAAGTACGGATGGCCCTTCTCTCCGCTAGCTGATACGAAACGAGACAGGGCGGCCATCCGACCTGTAAGTTGCTGCACTTCTTTCACGGTAGCCGGGCTCCTCATCGCCAAGATGGCAGCACACTTATCAGGATTGGCTTCTATTCCTCTTTCAGTTAAGAGGAATCCCAAGAACTTCCCCGCCTCCACGCCAAAAATGCACTTCTCGGGGTTCAGCTTCAACCTGAACTTGGCGATTGTGGTGAACAACTCCTCCAAGTCCGTGACGTGCTTGTTCTTCTCCGGCGAGGTCACCACCATATCATCCACGTACGCTTGCACATTCCTCCCCAGCATTGGGGCAAGTACCCTATCCATCAACCTCTGGTACGTGGCCCCCGCGTTCTTCAGCCCAAAAGGCATCACCTTGTAGCAGTAGCACGATCTCTCGGTCATGAAGGCGGTCTTCTCTTCATCCATGGGATGCATCTTTATCTGATTGTACCCCGAGAAGGCGTCCAGGAAGCTCAGCAGCTTGCACCCTGCAGCACTGTCGACGAGGGCGTCTATGCTTGGCAAAGGATACGAATCCTTTGGGCAAGCCTTGTTCAGATCAGTGAAATCGACGCACATGCGCCACTTCCCATTGCTTTTCTTCACCAGCACGACATTGGCCAGCCACTCAGGGTACTGGACTTCCCTGATATGGCCTGCAGCGAGGAGCTTCTGGGTTTCATCCCTGATCGCCTGCCTTCTCTCCTCGTTGAATTTCCTTCTTCTCTGTCGCACTGGTCTGACCTGGTTGTCCATTGCCAGATGGTGACACAAGAAGTCGGGGTCGATTCCCGGCATGTCTGAAGCAGAACATGCGAAAGCGTCCAGATGCCGCTCTATCACCTTGGCAATCTGGTCTTGGAGCTCAGCCTCCAAGGATCTTCCCAACTTGAAGACCTTTCCCCCGATCTCCCTTTCAAGCCATTCCTCGACGGGTTTGGGTCTAGCTTCCCTGGCGATCGCCGCCCTGGTGATTCCCAGCTCCCTCACTTCCTCTGGGCGGTTCCTCGCCTCTTCTTCCCGCTCGGCGTTCTCTCCCTCAGCCTCAGCTTCCATCATGGCGACGTCCCCACCGGCGGCCACCTCCATCGCTGCACCAACAACTCTCCACTCTGTTGGCTTGGGCTTCACATCGGGAGGCGGTGTCGTTGTGATGTAACTTACTGACCTCTTGTTTTTCAGGCTATTCTCGTAGCATTTCTTCGCTTCCTTCTGGTCAGATTTGATGGTGATCACCACCCCTTCCATCGATGGCAACTTCACCTTCATGTGCCTGGTTGAAGGCACAGCTCCTATTCTGTTGAGTGTTGGTCTTCCCAACAGAATGTTATATGCTGAGGGAGCATTCACGACAAGGTACTTGATTTTCTCCGTCCTCGAGCCCGCCTCATCCATGAATGTAGTTCTTAACTCTATATACCCCCTGACCTCCACCTGGTCGCCAGCGAAACCATACAAGCACCCTCCATAGGGCCTCAGCTGGTCAAGGGGCAACTGCAACTGTGTGAAAGTCGACCAGAACATCACATCTGCCGAGCTTCCTTGGTCCACCAGAACCCTGTGGACCTTCCTTCCCGCCGTAACAAGCGAGATGACTATTGGATCGTTGTCATGAGGCACAACGTCCCTGAGATCTTCCCTCGTGAACGTGATGTCCACATCTGGCGAGTGGTCCTCGAACATGTCCACTGTCATCACAGACCTCGCATACTTCTTCCTCTGCGACGCGGTGCACCCACCACTCGAGAAACCTCCCGCGATGGTGTGGATCTCTCCGTGAGTGGGCATCTCGTGCTGCTGAACCTCACCACCCGCCGGCTGGGAGCTCGACGCGCCCCCCGTCCTTCTGTCCAGCAGGTAATCATTTAGGAACCCACTCTTGACCAGGTCGTCGAGCTGGTATCCTAATGCCAAACATGAGTCCACGGTGTGGCCAAAGCCCTGGTGGAATTCGCACCAGGCGTCTGGCTTTGGTCCCAACACCTTGTCGCCCACCTTCTCGGGCGCCTTGAGCCTGGCTGCTATATTGGGGATGGCGATCAGGTCCGCCAACCCCATGACAAACTTATGCTTTGGCGGGCGATTGTACTCCCTGGGGCGCCCTGGGCCCCTGCCCTTGTTTTTCCTTGGATCATAAGGATGGCGGGTCCTTTGATCCCTCTTGGCCGCCGCTGTCTCCAGCACCCTCTGTGGCTGGATCTTGGTCTGGGCACGTGGCCTGGCGGGGGCCACGCTCCCTCTCTTCTCGGCGACCTCGCTCTCATCGGCGATGTGGGCCACCGCAAGTCGCCTAACCTCAGCAAATGTGGCGGGTTGAGCCCTGATCAGCGCTTCGCAGAAAGGTCCCGGCAGCACGCCCTTTTTCAAGGCGTAGACCAACATCTCTTCGTCCTTGGCCGACGAGCGGACCATCTGCGCCCCGAAACGATTCAAGTATTCCCTGAGGGACTCTCCCTGGTACTGCCTTATGTCGAACAGGTCATAAGACACCCGAGGCGGCGCCTTGTTCACTATGTACTGTTCGACGAAAAGCTTCGAAAACTGCTGGAAATTGGTTATGTGACCGGTAGGCAGGCTCACAAACCATTCCAGCGCTGTTCACTGGAGCGTGCTCACAAACATCTTGCAATACACAGCATCCGAGCCTCCTGACAGCATCATCTGCGTGTGGAACGTGGTGAGATGCGCCTCAGGATCCTCCACGCCGGTGAAAATAGCCTTCACAGGTACCACACTCGCAGGGATGGGCGTGTCTGTGATCGCCTGAGCAAAAGGCATGGGGAACACGCGAGGCGGCGTCGACGGCGCGACCTCTTCAGCGACTAGGCGCCCTCGCTGCTCCTGAAGAGCTTGGCGCAATTCCTCAGTCACTCTGCTGAGCTCTTCATTTCTGGCCTGAGAGGCGACCAGGTCCTCATGCATCTTTGTCTGCTCTACGCGCGAGGCTTCCACATTCGCCTGCAGCGCACGCATGATCTCCACCAACTGCGCCATAGTCATGGCGCCTTCAGCAGCAACTGGCGCAACTGGACTTGAATGGTTGCTTCTCATCTTTCTCATGAAACTTGACAGATCACAAATGAGCGATGAATAAAACCTCCTTCAGCAACGATCGATCCAGTAATCAATCGGTCAGAACTTCGCAAACTTCAAAGAACTTCAAGAACGCAATCTCAACAGCAAAAACCTCCGCAGAAACTCGCAACTCCACCACAGACCTTCAGCTTTTCCACCAAAACCTCTGATTGACCGGTCGAGAATCCGAACGAACGTCGAAGCCTCGATTTCACCGATTAAAACTCGCGTAAGCAGCGAAAAACCTTAACTCTCCGAACAAAACCTCGAACGATCGGTGAAAAGCACGAATGTACCGAACAAAGCTTGAATGCACGACGGAAAATGGTTGCACCAGCACACAACCACTCAGAAACTCCAAGAACTCACGCTGTGGATGGGAACAGGTTTTACACGGCCCCACGGTGGGCGCCTGATGATCCTGCCTGTTGACCAGGACGCAAGAACCTTGCCTCGTCAATTCTGGATCGACTCTGCGCCGTGTTAGCTTCGGTCCTTCGCCTTGATTCACCTCAAGAACCTCCAAAAGACAGAACGCCGCCGCTGCGGCCGATCACGCTCCGACGCCCAAGTCAGCGACTGAACCACCAAATACTAAGAGAAAACTAAGAACAGGAACCGTGCAAAATTCTCTCTCAGCGTACTCAAGTTCTCGCAAGCGTAAAAGAAGTAATCTAAAACGCGTGTCCCTCAGAAGTTCGTTAGAATCTCTTATATACCTGTGCACTTTCTCTCTCCTGACAGTTACACATCTGGACACGTGGCTCGCATCCAACTGTACACGTGTCACCATCTAGAGCATCCTTGACTTCGGCGCCACTTCTTACTCTTCAGGCTTTTGGCTAAGTTACTTATGCATGAAACAACTCAGCGCATGGTTGCCTTGGAGCGTGATCTCTTCTGTGTGGCGAGTACGGGTGCCTTCATACACACCTTCCCTGTGGTCTTGCCGGCCGCCTTCATGATCTACTACTCTTGCTTCATCGTGCATGTTCAAGCAAGCTCTTTCCCGACCTCAACCTCTGGTTAGCTAGGGAATGACTACCTGACGACCTCATCCTCTGCTTCGAAAGCCTGGAACAAACCTCCCCGATCCTTCGGCGATGTACTCCCTTCGGCGATCTCTGATCACTTGGTCGTCTTGGTTCGCATCCGGCGATTTCATCTCAAACCCGGTGACCGCCGGTTTCGGTATGCTAGAGATCGGAGCACGCCAACTTACTAACTGGCGACTACACAAGCCCTCCGACTTCCTTCCCTTCTGCCAGCCATGAACCCTGCTTAACACGCCTACATAATAGCTTGTTGCCACGTCATCACTTCCGACTACCAGGGCGGTACAATTGACAAAACTCTCTTCATCAAGAAGTCAAATTTTGAAATTATCCTAGTGCAAATCTATGTTGATGACATCATCTTTAGTGCTACCCAAGATAGTTTGTGTGAAGAATTTGTGGCAGCTATGCAAGGTGAGTTTGAAATGTCTATGATGGGGGAGCTTTTTTCTTTCTTGGATTGCAGGTCAAGCAAACAAAGGATGGAATCTTTCTATGCCATTCAAAATATTGCAAAGAAATTCTCAAGAAATTTGAAATGGAAAGTTGCAAGGAAGCAAGCACACCTATGCCTTCAAGCTGTTATATAGATGTAGATGCTGCTGGAAAAGTGGTAGATCAAACAAAATACAGAGGTTTAATTGGTTCCTTACTCTATCTCACAGCAAGTAGACTGGATATCATGTTTGTTGTATGTCTTTGTGCAAGATATCAAGCAAATCCAAGGAATCTCACTCCAAAGCTGCAAAAAGGATTCTTAAATATCTCAAAGGAGCAACCAATGTTGGTTTATGGTATCCTTCTCACTCTCCTATACACTTAAATGGTTATTCAAATTCAGATTTTGCAGGGTGTAAGCTAGATAGAAAAAACACCAGTGGCACTTGTCATCTTCTTGGATCGAGCCTCATCTCTTGGCATAGTAAGAAGCAAGCTTGTGTAGCTCTTTCTACTGCAGAGGCTGAATACATTGCTGCTGAGAGCTGCTGTGCACAAATATTTAGGCTCAAACAACAACTTGCAGATTTTGGATTGAAGATCAGTAAGGTTCCCTTGCTTTGTGATAACACAAGTGCTATAAATCTCACCAAAAATCATATTCAGCATTCAAGAACTAAGCACATTGAGATTCGTCATGACTTCATACGAGATCTTGTGAAAAATGGAGACTGTGATGTGAAATTCATTGAAACAAAACTGCAACTGGCTGATATATTCACAAAACCTCTACCAAAAGAAAGGTTTTTCTTCTTAAGAAATGAGTTAGGCATTTTTGACTCTCAAAATCTCTCTTAAACTGTTTTTTTAATTCTCTTTGTGAAGACAAATAGGGGGAGAATTGGTTGGTTTTTGTGTTGTCTGCTCTCTATAATATGTTTCAAACTGTTAATTCTCTCCAATTTCAGAAATTGGAATTGTTTTCTACTTCTACTGATAGAAACAACCGATTGAATCAAGGAAACAACCGATTATTTGTCTGATACAGTGTTTAGTGAATTGCTATTCTAACCTGCTGTCATAAGATGTTGTATATTGCTTAAACTTTGTTTTGCAAGAACTGCTTCAGATTCAAACAAGTGCAACACAAGCAACCAGGGATTTGTCTTCATCAAATAGGGGGAGATTGTTGAATCAAGAGTGATCAAAGGCTTTGAAGAATCCAAATCCAAGTGTTTGATGCAAGGCTGAAGTTGCTGCTGTGTTTAGGATAGGGTCTGGGTAGTTTATCCGTGTAATCCACTCTTTGTTGAATCTAAAGCTAAAGTGTTTTTAAATCTTTTAAGATTAAAGTGTTTTTCAAACTAAGTGAAAAACAACTTGTTGTTTTGTCGAAACAACCGATTGTTTTACTCTTAGGTGTTTTTGAAAAGGTTGAAAATTGTTTTGGTTGGTTAACTTGCTGTCAAACCAAAACAATCGATTGTTTTGTGCTTTCAATCGATTGTTTGTTTGAAAATCCTAACATAATTCTGTTTTGTTAGTTGAG
Organism: Phaseolus vulgaris; assembly: GCF_000499845.2. NCBI lineage: Eukaryota > Viridiplantae > Streptophyta > Magnoliopsida > Fabales > Fabaceae > Phaseolus > Phaseolus vulgaris. The sequence continues at coordinate 21,796,787 of NC_023756.2, read as the reverse complement.
TGTGCTTTAAATGATTTTCAACTGAATACGCTCCTGTATTAAATGCTTTGATCAATCTTTGGAAGCTATAAATAGTTTGTTTATGTTTTATAAAACACAAGAAAAACATATTTGAGTTTTTCAATTGTGAAAGATTGCTTTCAAGTTTTTAACATATACTTTTCAGCTTTGGTTTTCTCAAGAGCGAGTGGAATAGGATTGTACCGACCCGTCCTCGGGCGTTGACCAAAGTCAAAGTCAAAGTCAAGGTCAAACGTATGATGGGACCCACCAATGGGCCACAAGGGAGGAAGTCAATAGGTTGACCACTTTGGGCGTCGCCGGGTGTGGGCGTCGCCAGGTTGAGGCGACGCTAGGTTGAGGCGTCGATAATGTCACCCCCCGATACCCACGGGTAGGGAAGATCGTGGAAGGGGCGGCACAACAAGAGGTCACGGTACGAGCGAGGAGGCCTCGGGCCCCGGTACCTCAGAACAGTAATAAAGAGAAGAGAAAGGTGGCTTCAAGGCCATAGTCCCAGTACCAGTAGGGGGTAACCTGACTCGTGAAGTACCCACGCCACCTCTGGAGAACCCCTGGGACAGATACGACCCAGGAGAGGGCCACGCCCAGGGGTGAACCTTGTGCATGATACGAGAGGAAGACAGATACACTTCCAGGGCGAGTGACTAGAAGCTGGGGCACATGAGTTGGCACCCAAGTAGTCACCCCTCGCGCTAGATGCACTTCGAGAAAGGAAGACTTACACGCTGGAATTTCCCTAAGTTGGGTTACAGCGTTGTAAGGCCTTCCACGTGGAGTTGCAGTTAAGTCAGAAGGCCATGTGGGAGTAAGCACTGAAACCCAAGGTATATAAGCTTTTCTGAAAGCTTAGTAAGGTACGTTTTCAAAGAGTTTATACACTTTCAAATCATTTGCTCGCTTACTCATTGTATGCACGAGTGGTTGGAGAGAGTGAGAGTTAGTTACGATTCAGTTACACACCTTCAGAGAATTCAGTTACGGTGCTCCGAGACGGAGGTGTTTGGTGTTTCTTGCTTGCTGACTTGATCGTCGAAGTGCAAACGCCCGCGAGGGCGCCCTTTGCTCACTCCTTTTCAGGTACTCACGGCGGAGTAGAGTGAAGATCTGAGTTAGAGACAAAGGAGTCCTTGTTTGCGAGTCAAAGCTACGCACGAAGATCTTTTCGGTCAACCGGCAGGAACAAGGATTACATCTGTATTGATTTCAGTTTATTCTGTAAACAGTGTAATTCGTTATGAATACTTTGTAATTTCTGGTGTTGTAAGCCAAGGAGTGTTGTGTGCTCTTAAGGTTGTCAAGATCAACATTCTTGGTGTGTGCTGTGCCAAAGGAAGTGTGTTTCTTGAAGGGTTCAAGGTCACTTCTTTGGTTGTTTTGTGTGTAATCTGTATTTGATTGCTTAGTGGATTGCCTAGTGGATTCTGGGGATTGGATGTAGCTCTTGGTTTAAGAGTGAACCAGTATAAACTGTTTGTGTATCTCTTTCTTCCCTTAAACTCATTTAAATTCAGTTGTTATTGCTTTGCTGGTATAAACAACCGATTGTTTCGAAGAAACCACCGATTGTTTTTCTGGTGCTTTGCTGTTTTGTGCTTTATATCTTGGCAAACTGAATTTCTGATTGAGTTTCATACAAAGGATTTTGTTCTAGCTGAAAAAGTTTTCGAAAACTCTCCTTAAACAATTCACCCCCCTTCTCGTTTAAGGCCATATATTCTAACAGCAACAACTGTTGTATCAAGATGTGGCAATCATGAGACTTCAACCCAATTAACTTAAAATCTTGCATTGACACTAGGCTCTTCACATTTGAGGAATGTCCTTGTGACACTTTCACACCCTTTAGACATTGACAAAAACTAATTTTTTCATCTTTTGACATGGTGTAACAGGATGGGGGAAATATGTACGCTTACCCATTTCTATGGATGCCAACTCGCCTCGTAAGTTCATCTCAATCAAATCTAAACGAGCATTTAGACCATCTTTCTTCTTCCCGTTAATGTTAAGAAGTGTACCAATTAAGCTATCACACACATTCTTCTCAACATGCATTACATCTATACAATGTTTGACTTCTAACCTCAACCAGTATGGAAGATCAAAGAAGATTGATTTCTTCTTCCAAATGTTTGTCACAAATGACTTTTTTTTTTTACTTACCGAAGGTGTGGTCTATGTTATTTACCTTTTCATAAACCTCAACAACAGTTAATGGAGTTGGTGGACCACTAGTTTCTTGGTGTCCATTAAAGGCTTTTTTCAACCTCTGGTAAGGATGATGACTTCTAAGAAACCTCCGATGTCGAAGATATACTGTCTTCCTTCCATGTTTCAATTGTTGAGAAGCAGTGTCTTCTTCACATATTGGACGTGCTTTATTAACCGTAACAATATAACCTGATAAGTTACCATATGCCCGAAAGTCATTGATGATGCAAAATAACATGGAATGAAGCTTGAAAGTTTCGTTAGCAACTCCGTCAAATACTTCAACACCCTGGTCCCACATTAAGTTCAAATCTTCAATTAGGGGACTTAGATAAATATTTATGTCATTCCCTGGCTGTTTCAGATCGGATATCATCATAGACAACATCATGTATTTTCGCTTCATGCACAATCCAGGAGGTAATTTGTAAATAACTAGTAAAACAGGCCATGAATTGTGATTTGTACTCATATTACCAAACATATTCATTCCATCTGTAGCTAAACCAAGTCAGATATTTCTTGATTATTTACCAAACTCTGGAAACTCATCATCAAATTTCTTTCACTGAATAGAATTAGCTGGATGTCGGTACATGCCATCACATTTCCTCTCATCTTAATACCATCTAAGATTCTTAGCATCGTTTGGGTTTGCAAACAAACACTTCATCCTTGGAATGATGGGAAGATACCACATAACCTACATTGAGGGTCCATGCTTTTCTATATCTTCAATAGTATCATCATCTTTTTGTTTCAACTTATAACGTGATAACCCACACCTCGGACAACTTTTCAACAATTCAAAATCTTTCCGATATAATATATAATCATCAGGACATGCATGTATCTTTTTATACTCCATTCCCATTGGACAAAGAATCTTTTTGGCCTCATAATTACGATTAGGTAGAGTATTTCCCTCTGGAAGCATATTCTTCAACAACTGAAGCAATTCCGTGAAGCTTTTATCAGTCCATCCATTTATTGCCTTCAAATTCATCAATCTTAACACCACCGACAACCGTGTGAAGTTAGTTGATATAGGATACAATGGAGTCTCTGCATCGCTTGACATACTTCCATATCCATGAGCTTCTGCAAAAGAATCAGCTCCCACATCACGAATCATGTCCTCCAATCGATCATCATCTACATCATCATGTTCTGCATCATCTATGGTGGACCCTACATATTCTTCAGTTACGAAAACACGTGGTAAATTTAACAATTCAGCATGCCATGTCCAAGTTTTATAAGATCGAAAAAACCCATCACATAGAAGGTTCTCCCTCATTATCTTAAATCCAATATCCCTCCATTGAAACAGTTAACGCACGGACACCTGATCTTTGCTCCATCATGACCACTATTAATCGTGTTATGTTGTGCAAATTGTATAAATTCTTCTACTCCTCTTTTGTACTCATCACTTATGCAAAGAGAATTAATCCAATGTCGATCCATTCGATTATGAAATAGTCATGCAGGTGATTTTTAATCAGTGTTCTACCTAACGTGTTTGTCGAGGGTCGAACACCCCCGGACACAATACCAACACGTATCAATTGCCGCAGGTTGAACACCACCGGACTTAATACAAACAGGATAATTCTATTCTAAACTAACAACTAACATGATATAAATTAAAATTAAAATAAACACTAAATAATATAAATTTTAAAAAATAAATTTATAATACGTAAAAAAAATCATAACATTTACAAAAAATTCAAAAAATACAACCAACCTTGTGTTGCCAAGGTGGCACGACGACGACAGCGGACGCGGCGACGACAGCGGACGAGGCGGTGGATGTGGAAGCAGCGATGGAGCACACAGGCAAGAAGAGAGGAACCTACGAAGGCAATGCAACAATATCAATGAAGGCAATATGATGTGATTCCAATAGCCACATAGAACAAGATTCTTGACACTTTGAGGAATCACCTTGAGCTGGAAAATATAGAGGCACTTTCTTAGAAGTTGGATCATGGTTCTAAAATCAAGAACTCACCAATAACAAGTACCAAATCCCAAACTCATTTGGATGAACCAAGTATTGTCAAATTGAATCAACAAAGGAAAAATAAAAAGAAGAGACCGAACAGAAATTGAATCAAAAACAAAAGTACCGAACAGAATTAAGAAACAAACAGAAAATAGGTGCTGGAAAAAATAGAGGAACCGAAACAACAACAACTCAAAACTCAAGGCAACATGAACAAATTGAAGAAGAAGAAAGGAAGGAGAAGAGAATGCTCATGAAGATGGAAGATAGGTTGGATGATCACGCCACTAGAAGTATGGATGCTCCTAGATGAGTGTGCAAGCCGCCACTTGAGGAAACCATGGTCCTTCAAGATAAGACTAGAGTAGAAGCTCAAAAGCTCTCCAAATGCTCACTCCAATTTTGAGTATAGTTTCTTTAGATGAATTCAAATCTGAATTTTACAAGGAAGGCACCTCTATTTATAGCCTAAGGTGCTGAAAAAATGAAAGTTAAACAATTCAAAATTCCCTCCCAAAACCATCTAGAACCGGCGCTAATTTGCAAAGCAAGGAAGGTGTGATCCTTTCCTTCACTTTGGCACCCCCTATTCTACTCCTACACCTATCTACTAATACACCCCCCTAAAGCTCCTAACTAAAGCCTAAAAGATGCTATAACAAAAGAGGTTTCTAAAGTTTCCCTCTAAGCACCTTCAACTAAAGACACTACAAAAAGAGAAAATAAATGTCCTCTAGCTCCCAAGGCTTTGAACATGCTTCTTGTAATCCTTTGAGGTGGACTTTGACCTCCATGGGCGTCCTCCATTTGTGCCTCCACCTCTTCTTGAGTTTGATGAGTGGCCTCCATGTTCTCTTGGGCTTGATCTCCATCATACTCCCCGAGTTGGAGAGAATTCGACCACGAATTCTGGAGACCTACAGAAAAAGGAGTTAGATCGCTGACATTAAAAGTATGACTACCTAAGAATGTATCAGGCATATCTAACTCATAAGCATTGTCATTAATCCTCTTGAGGACTTGGAAAGGTCCATCCCCTCGAGGCATTAGTTTGGACTTCCTTTGAGTAGGAAAACGATCCTTCCTCAAGTGAACCAAACCCAATCGCCCTCATCAAACAACAATGCTTTTCTCCTTTTATTGGCAAGTTCAGCATACTTGCCAACCTTCTTCTCAATTCTCTTCTTGATGTCTTTATGCAAAGTTTTCATAAAAGAAGCCTTTTCATCCCCATCTTTGCACAAGACATCTTCAAGAAGGGGAATAGGAAGAAGATCAAGAGGTGTTAGGGGATTAAACCCATAGACCACCTCAAAAGGAGAATGGGAGGTGGTAGAATTTACTACTCGGTTATATGCAAACTCAACATGGGGTAGTAAATTCTCCCACACTCTAGGATTCCCCGAAATAAAGCATCTCAATAGTTGTCCCAAAGTTCTATTCACCACCTCGGTTTGACCATCAGTTTGTGGGTGGCAAGTGGTAGAAAATAAAAGCTTAGTTCCAAGCTTGCCCCACAAGGTCTTCCAAAAGTGACTCAAGAACTTAGGATCTCTATCGGACACTATAGACCTAGGAATCCCATGCAAGCGAACCACTTCTTGGAAGAAGAGGTTTGCAATGTGGCATGCATCATCCACTTTGTGGCAAGGAATAAAGTGAGCCATCTTTGAAAAACGATCCACTACCACAAAAATGGAGTCCTTTCCCTTTGATGTCTTGGGTAAGCCTAAGATGAAATCCATAGATATATCTACCCAAGGCATTGAAGGGATAGGAAGAGGAGTATAAAGACCATGGGGATGCATTTTAGATTTAGCTTTGCGGCAAGCTATGCATTTATCACACAAACTATGAACATGTTTATGCATATGAGGCCAAAAGAAATGTTCATGCAACACATCCAAAGTTTTAGCAACCCCAAAATGTCCCATTAAGCCCCCCTCATGAGCTTCTCTAACAAGAGATAATCTAATAGAGCATTGGGGAACACAAAGACGTTTTCCCTTAAAAAGAAAGCCATCTTGAATAAAAAAATCTTTGTGTCCTCCCTTAAGACACTCTTGATAGAGGAGAGAAAAATCAAGGTCATCATGATAAAGTTCCTTAATGTGATCAAAACCAAGATATTGAGAGGTTAAAAGATTTAGCAAGGTGTATCTTCTAGAAAGAGCATCCGCCACAATATTTATTTTGCCTTGCTTGTGTTTGATCACATAAGGAAATTGCTCAATGAATTCCACCCACTTAGCATGCCTCTTGTTAAGTTTGTTTTGGCTTTTCAAATATTTAAGAGATTCATGATCACTATGTATCACAAACTCTTTGGGAAAAAGATAGTGTTGCCAAGTAAACAAAGCCCTAACAAGTGCATATAATTCCTTATCATAGGTGGAATAGTTGAGATGACTTCCCTTCAATTTCTCACTAAAATAGGCTATGGGGTGGCCCTCTTGAAGGAGAACAGCCCCAATGCCTATGCTTGAAGCATCACACTCAATCTCAAATGTCTTAGTGAAATTAGGAAGGGCCAAGATGGGAGCATTAGTCAATTTTTCTTTCAAAGTATCAAAAGCATTTTGTTGTGCTTCTCCCCAATGAAAGACCACATCCTTTTTCACTATGTCATTGAGTGGTGCGGCAATGGTACCAAAGTTTGGGACAAATCTTCTATAGAAAGAAGCAAGCCCATGAAAACTTCGGACCTCATTCAAAGATTTCGGTGTAGGCCAATTTTGAATGGCCACCACCTTTGTTTTGTCCACATGGACCCCTTTACAACTCACAACAAACCCTAGGAATTCTATATGATCAAGAGCAAACATACATTTAGCAAGGTTAGCATACAAATGTTCCTTCCTATGGGTTTCCAAAACTTGCCTAACATGCAACCTATGGTCATTCAAAGATAAGCTATAAATGAGAATGTCATCAAAGTAAACCACAACAAACTTACCAATGAAAGGTCTAAGAACATGATGCATGAGGCGCATGAAGGTACTTGGTGCATTAGTTAAACCAAAAGGCATAACTAACCACTCATATAAACCAAAGTTGGTCTTAAAAGCCGTCTTCCATTCATCACCCGGTTTGATACGGATTTGATTGTAGCCGCTTTTAAGATCAATCTTTGAAAAGATTTTAGAACCATGTAATTCATCCAACAAATCATCTAGTCTAGGTATGGGATGCCTATACTTAATTGTTATGTTATTTATGGCTCTACAATCCGAACACATTCGCCATGTGCCATCCTTTTTTGGCACTAAGATGATAGGCATAGCACAAGGACTCATGCTATCTTGCACCCACCCTTTCTCAATCAAAGCCTCAACTTGTTGGCGAATTTCCTTGGTTTCACTTGGATTGGTCCTATATGCGGGACGATTTGGTAAAGAAGAGCCCGGTATCAAATCAATTTGGTGTTCAATCCCTCTCAAAGGTGGAAGTCCATTTGGAGGATCTTGAAACACATCTTTGAACTCTTCTACCAAATTTTCCAAGCAATGAGGACTATCAACAAGTGATTCTATGCTAAGAGTTCTAGGGATGGCTAAAAAAAGAGGATGATGAGCCACTATTTCCCTTTCAATGTCACGCCTAGACACAAGGAGTGTAGGCTTAGAACTCTTATCTTTTTTATCTTTTTTATCTTTTTCACTCTCCCTCTTTTTCTTCATGATAACTTGGTCCTCATGGACTTCTCTTGGAGAGAGAGATTTTAAAGTAACCTTGTGACCATGGAATTCAAAAGATAATTTGTTGGTAAAGCCATCATGTAAAACTTTTCTATCAAATTGCCAAGGCCTTCCCAAAAGAACATGAGTGGCTTCCATGGGCACAACATCACATAATACCTCATCTTTGTATTTTCCAATGGAGAAATGGATGAGGACTTGTTTATTAACAATTATTTCTCCTACTTCACTAAGCCATTGTAACTTGTAGGGCTTTGTATGAGAGATAGTAGGCAATCCAAGCTTATCTACTACTCTTGTACTAGCCACATTTGCACAACTACCCCCATCCACTATCAAGGAACAAATGTTGTTTTGAATAAGACATCTTGTATGGAAAATATTTTCCCTTTGACTTTCATCAAAAGGTTGTGAAACTTGTCCAAGAAGTCTTTTCACAACTAACAAGTCCCCTTCAAGTGGACATTCGCTCTCTTCCTCACTAGATGTATGAGAATGCAATGAATGCTTTGGAGAATCCGAATCATGCTCACTAACTACAATGCCCTCATGCATGTACATACTTCGTTTGGAAGGACAATTTGCAGCAATATGACCATAACCCATACATTTAAAGCATTTAGTGTTAGATGTTCTAGTGGGAGACTTAGGTCTAGAGGTTGATGGCTTAGATTCCTTGGGTTTGAAAGAAGAATCTTTGGAAGGATGTTTAGAAAAAGAAGTTTTGTTTCTCCAAGACTTGGAGTAGTATCCATCATTGGAAGCATTTTTAAAAGAGTTTTTCTTAGCAAGTTGGGCTTCCACCTTCATTGCAAGATGAACTAAAGAGCCCAATGATGAATACTCTTGTAACTCAACAATGTCTTGGATATCCTTCCTAAGACCACTTACAAACCTAGCAACCATGGCTTCTTCACTTTCTTCTAATTCAATTTTAAGCACAAGCGTCTCAAGTTCCTTATAATATTCATCCACATTTAGCGTGCCTTGTTGAAACTGTTGGAGTCTCAGCATGAGGTCTTTCCTAAAATGTGGGGGCACAAACCTAGCGCGCATATGATCCTTTAAAGAGTTCCAAGAGTCCACGGGAGGACCCTTGTGATAGATAATGTCCTTTACAATCCCATGCCACCATTTCATGGCATAATCACTAAACTCTAGGGTGGCTAGCTTAAGCTTATGCTCATCTTGGATCTCATGGATCTCAAATATTTGTTCACACTTAGCCTCCCAATCTAAATACACATTTGGATCACTAGAACCATTAAAACAAGGTAGTTTGACCGAAGGAAGCTTGGACTTTGCATCATGGTAGAAGCCATTGCCGTAGTGAATTCTTTCCCCTTGGTGATGATGTCTTTGTCCATGGACTTGGGGTGGAGGTCTCCTTCTCCTATGCTCGTCTTCACGGCCAACATCATTTGAAGAAGCTCTTGAAGATGGTCTATGAGAATGATGTCCATCATGGATAGAAGGAGATGGTCTAGTTTGTTGGACCTCCATCTTTTGCAATTTCTCCTCCAACCTTCTAATTGTTCTTTGAGCTTCATGTAATTCACCAAGAATTGAAGCTTTGGAAGGAGAATTCTGCTTGTAGGATGCATCACTTGAAAATCCAGCCATTTGTAATTAAAAACAGCAAGCACACAAAACAGCAAACAAGTTAAAAAAATTAGCAAAAACAGTGAGCTTTGCAATTGAAACTGCCGAAGTGAATTTAAGGCTGAAAAAGATATCACTCTCAAAGAAATAATGTTCTTGCTCCAATCTGATCTTGAGGCCTTGGAATCCTCAAATGAAATATGTCAAAGCAAGCACACCAATCTTAAGAGCAAACCACCACAAAACCAAAGAAACAATAAAGACAAACAAGAAAAGGTATAAGCAAGGAAAAGGTAATTGCAAAAGGAATACTATATGTAAGACAAACTCAAAGAATAAGAATGAAAGACAATCAAGAAAATAAAGAACTCAATGAGAAAAGTAGGCACACAAAAGAATACCTAAGGAAAAGCACTAGAGTAGATGAAGAAAACAAAAAAATTTAGCTACTGGAAAATTTTTTTTTATGCAAACTGTGTTTGATATTCACTGATTTAACTGGAACGTTGTAGAGCGAACTGGATTATGAAATTTATACCACAGAAACTTCAAGATGTTAACTCAATAATGGCACTGGAATCAATTAAAAACAGTAAGCCAATTGAGAGAAATAAATTTTTTAAAATCACTGCCAGATTACCGTATTTTTTTCGGCAGGAATGTACACTTTTTTTATTTTATTTATCATTTTTTGTGTACTTCATATTTTTGAATGATTCTTTTTTCTATTCTTTTCTAACACTTTGAATATCTCAAATCCAGAATTTCAGAATTTTACAGTACGTAAATCAGTTGCAATAAGGAAAAACAGTAAGCACTTTTTCAGAAACAGAGGAATCCTAATAGGAATAAAAAACAGGATGATGAACTAGCAAAGACATAATAGAAAATGATGTATTAAAACTTGTATAGGTCTAGAATACAAGTATGAACTCAATTCTAAAAAGAAAATGCACAAAGGATCAACATCAATTCAGAAAATTATATGACACCACAGCAAGAAACAATCAAAACAATAAAAGTACTACTAGAAGTAATGACATATATGGAATAACATGACTAAGACAAAACTTGACATGATTCAAAAATTAAAAGACACAACACAAATTGTAACAAATGAAAGGAAGCTTAAGGTAAACTCTAGGAAGGATAATGCCATTCCAAAAGAGCAACCATACTCATAAGAATTATGAGTGCCATAAACCTTTCCACAAACACTTGGAGCAAAAGAAAAACAGCAAGAATACTCAATTACAATTCTAAAACAGAAACTTAAATTGCAAGAAATTAAAAAGAGCTCTTGAAATAAAGTGCACACAACTCAACAATTAAACAAGAATGAACCTAAGACTCATGATACCACATGATGTGATTCCAATAGCCACATAGAACAAGATTCTTGACACTTTGAGGAATCACCTTGAGCTGGAAAATATAGAGGCACTTTCTTAGAAGTTGGATCATGGTTCTAAAATCAAGAACTCACCAATAACAAGTACCAAATCCCAAACTCATTTGGATGAACCAAGTATTGTCAAATTGAATCAACAAAGGAAAAATAAAAAGAAGAGACCGAACAGAAATTGAATCAAAAACAAAAGTACCGAACAGAATTAAGAAACAAACAGAAAATAGGTGCTGGAAAAAATAGAGGAACCGAAACAACAACAACTCAAAACTCAAGGCAACATGAACAAATTGAAGAAGAAGAAAGGAAGGAGAAGAGAATGCTCATGAAGATGGAAGATAGGTTGGATGATCACGCCACTAGAAGTATGGATGCTCCTAGATGAGTGTGCAAGCCGCCACTTGAGGAAACCATGGTCCTTCAAGATAAGACTAGAGTAGAAGCTCAAAAGCTCTCCAAATGCTCACTCCAATTTTGAGTATAGTTTCTTTAGATGAATTCAAATCTGAATTTTCCAAGGAAGGCACCTCTATTTATAGCCTAAGGTGCTGAAAAATGAAAGCTAAACAATTCAAAATTCCCTCCCAAAACCATCTAGAACCGGCGCTAATTTGCAAAGCAAGGAAGGTGTGATCCTTTCCTTCACTTTGGCACCCCCTATTCTACTCCTACACCTATCTACTAATACACCCCCCTAAAGCTCCTAACTAAAGCCTAAAAGATGCTATAACAAAAGAGGTTTCTAAAGTTTCCCTCTAAGCACCTTCAACTAAAGACACTACAAAAAGAGAAAATAAATGTCCTCTAGCTCCCAAGGCTTTGAACATGCTTCTTGTAATCCTTTGAGGTGGACTTTGACCTCCATGGGCGTCCTCCATTTGTGCCTCCACCTCTTCTTGAGCTTGATGAGTGGCCTCCATGTTCTCTTGGGCTTGATCTCCATCACAATGCAACAAAATACAATATCAATAACTCTGTATGAATGAAAAATAACGCTATATGAACGAAAAATACATTGGTGAAGAAGAAAGAGAGGAATGCGAAGCGCAAATGAGAGCACAGTGCAAAGGTGAAACGCTGCTGGAGAAAGAAAGAGTAGTGAATGGCGCGCTTCTGATGATAAAAGAGTAGTGAGTGCGACTTTTACTATAGCCGCACTTGTAAATCAAATCGCTTGATTTACGTGTGGTTGTTACAAATAGCCGCATTTGTAAATGAACTTAAGTTCAAAAATGCCACCGCATTTTTTACGAGTGCGTCTGTTCGTGAAACCACACTTAATAAGGTGCCCTTGTTTTACCTTTCTGCACTAGTGAGTTTAGCAATTTCTTGAAAAAGAATAAAGGCCAAGCTTCAAAGAGGTACAGTTCTAAGAAGCTAAATGACTTTAATCTTAAAAAATATAATTGTTATGGTTGTGGGAACACGGTCACATCAAAGCTGAATGCCCTAATAATGAGAGCAAAGATAAAGTTGATTTCAAAGGTGAAAGGAGAGGAAAAACCAAAAAGGCATATATAGCATGGGATGATAATGAGATATCCTCCTTTAGCTCTTCAGAAGATGAAGAAACAAACCTATGCTTAAAGGCGTCTGTATCAAGCAGCATGAACCCTAAACCCTAAACCCTAAACAATTACTACCAACTACTTGAAGCTTTCAATGAAACTCATGAAGAAGCTAACTAATTGGCTCTCTCATACAACCGGTTGAAAGGGTTGAACAACTGGCTCGAAAATATAGTCAAAACACTGGAAGAAGAATTGGAAAAAATCTAAAGTTGATTTTGAAAACCTGGATTTGATTTACAAAACTTTTGCTTGCATGTGTGATTCAAATTTTTGTGAAAACTGTGAAAAGCTTGAAAGAAAGATTCTCTACCTTTTGAAAACTATGAATAAGCTTAAAATTGGAAAATTCAACTTTGAGAATGTTCTTGCATCTCAAAATTGTATATTTGGAAAAGCAGGCTTAGGATTTTATCCACAGTGCAAAGAGAATGGGATTTCAAAACCTTTTTCACCAGTGCTAGAAAATCAATCGATTAAAATAACGAAATAACCGGTTGTTACATGGTTTTACCGTATGAAAAGAGGTCATTCTGTTAGATTCTGTAGGTTTCGTAAATCTCTTGTTCCTAAAGGTCGAAGAAATTTTAATGGTTCTAAGGATAAATCTAACATGAAAGGTCCCAAGTTCTTTAAGGGATCAAATCTTGTGATTTGATAAGCTTTATTTTGCAGATTTTTGCCTCCACATGAAGGGTCAGTAAGATCAGGATCTCATGGATGCAAATAAGCAAGACAATGCCTTGTTATGATATTGTGTACTGCTTCATATGTGTTCTTTAAAATCTTGAAGAATAACTCTTTGTTCTTCCTATAGTTGAACATTTGATTATGAATCCAATTCTGAATTTTCATTATTTTATTTATGAATTATGCTTTTTTTGTATTCCTTCTGTTTTTATACAGATAACAAATGTCCTTTAATTTGGATTTATGTATGTTCAAGTCTCACTACAAAAAGAAGTGTATATTGTGGTGGTTATTTTCGTATAAACTGACGTTTATAACCGCCACAATATACGCTTGTGGCGGTTTTCCAAACCGCCATAGAACTGGCCGCCACAAAGTTTAATGTGGTGGTTTTACGCTACCCGCCACAACACCCGCCACTTTAAACATAGTGTAAGTAGTGACGGTTTTTATATGTAAGTAGTGTTAGTTATAACTGTCGCAATTTACATTCATTGAAGAAGATTCTGGCGCCATAATATATGTAAGTAGTAACATTTTTAACTGACGTAATTTTAATTATGAATAAATAAAATTTAACCACAACTTTTTTATAATATGTTTTATACAATTATAAAATTTAACCACCACCTTTTCATAATAAAATAAAATAATGTATAAAGTTATAATCATCCATTCATTTCATTGAAAAGTAAAGCACACATAATAATGTTCAAAAGTTTATATGTAATTGAAAATTAAAACACATAAAAAGTTCATACATTTCTAATCAAGTTTAAAATTACAACACATAATTGTTCAAAAGTTCATACATCCCTAATCAAGTTTAAAATTAAAACACACATCCCTATTCAGTTTTGCTTCCAACACTTGATTCTATTACTTGATTAGATGATGGAACACCACTTCCATAATCCGATGCTTGAAATAAATAATTTTAAGTTAATGAATTTCTATGTTTATAATTATAAAATAAAAGACACCAATAAATATTTAAATATATTAATACCTCATTGGATGCATGAACGGCAAAATATTCTGGAACATCTTTTCTTGAAGGAATATATGCAAGCAAATGGTAACTCAATATCTGAAAGGAGTGTCAGAACTTGGGGTGAGCTTCTTGGGGTGAGCTTCCTTACACTAGTAAGATTATGAGTATTTCCATGAATGTTGCGAGAGATTGAAGGAGCACATAAAGATTCTCTCTAAATCCTTTTGTGGGGGTTTATATAACGTCAAGATATGGGTAAGTGATGGTGGTAAAGAATCTTACAATATGAACTGTTGTGAATTATCACCTCCTAATTATCTCAATTATTAGAATAGGTGCTGATTAATGTCAATCAGTTTTAAAAATGAATTTTTCAGAAAGTTTTTGGATATGTTTATCAACTAACTGAAAATCGTAAGATAATAAAGGACATAATTAAATAGTTAATTAAATATTGATATTAATTAATTGCATATTTTCAACAGTTAAAAAAATTATATTTATAATTTTGATTTAAATTTTTATATAAATTATATTTTAAGTAATATTTGTTTAAAAAGAATTTCTTCCTCATAATTTAAAATAGTTATTATTTTTAATAAAAAATAAATATTTTATTAATTGAAAAACTTAAGCATTATTAAACAAGTATAACATTAAATTAATAATTTTAAAAAGTGTTAATAATCCAAAAATTGTAATCATATATAGGATTTACACTGTAAGATGAAAAAAATCTGAAATGTTATTTTGGTTATGCTTAAAATATTGCGAATCAACCTTCTTTTTATTTAAGCCATGAAACAAATGGCTGAGATCTCTTTTTAAGATAAAGATTTCAAATAGAGACCATTTTCTCTTATTGAAAAGTGCACTATAAGAATTAAAAAAATAGTTAATAATATTAAAATTGTTATACATTTTATTTTCAAATTTAATTATCCTTAACATTAGCTAATCATACACTTTTGTGTAGTGTATTGTTTCAATTTTATTAATTTTTAAATGTCTTTATTAATGTAAGAGATATTATATTTTGGCTTTTAGTAAAAAGAACAAATCAAACCTCTAAATAATCTAAGTAAAAAGAATTTGTTGCTATGCGTTGAAGGAAAAAAATCTATTTAGTACACACATTAAAGAAAGTCCATCATGAAAGTGATTATCTACCATATATCACTTCTAGAAACGCTGGATAATCATTAAAAAGATTATAATAGAATACAAACTCTAATGGGGAAATTCATAAACAGAAAAAAAATAAAAGAAGTATATACCTTCAGTGGGATCAGTGATCAAAGCAGTAGCAAATAGAAAATAGCAGAAGAAACACAAGCACAGCAGAACAGCTTCTTCACACTTACAACCCTTTGAAAGATACATCCCACTCAAACTGCCAAAATCTATAAAATATTTCTCCTGAACTCAGCAAAGTGTTTTTCTTGCCCTGGTAACAACAAAACCAGTTAGAGACATTCATGAATCCTTTTTAATCTTCTAGTTCTTCGGTTGAAAAGCTCTGCAACTATATATCAAACTAAAAACTAGATTTTATTGATACCCTTTTAAAAAATAACCGCATATATGTATGCATAATCTAAGTGCAAAATGTCATGCACATGCAGCAGCTATGAAACCATAATGGTTTGATGGTTTTACTTGGATGTTTGATTCTCTTGATGATGCAGTTCACAAAGGGTAACACTAACCTCAATTGACTTTTTTGCCATATTCCCAGTTGATTAAGCCAAAAATATCAGTCTGACCCAAATGAATTGCTAGTTATAGTTAAACTTTATTTTCCTTAAAAGTTAAATCTAAAGTCTGAACAATTAAAATACAAGAATAATATGAATACTATAATTATTCAACAATCTAAACTCTTCCTTTTTGGACAAGCAAGAAATGTTTGGTCCAACCTCAACAGTAAAAAGCAAGAAATGTTTGGTCCAACTTCAACAGTAGATCTTTCTGGAGTTGCCCGGGTGCTTCCTTTCTAGAGCTGCCAGAGGTGCAACATCCCAAATCATTCAAATATACAATGACATTTAATTGTATAAATTATGAAAATAAAACCTCTAATTCTAATGTAAAAGTAACAGCAATGCTGATTAGTTTTCTTAAGCACTTAAAACAGAAAAAAAAAATCAAGAAGAAGTAATGAAATGAGGTTTTTGTATGAGATGTTGGATATTATGAGATGCTTAAGTCTGACATTGAGTAGCAATATGAGAGTAAGTAAAGCCATTCTTTTAGATGCAATTTCAGTTTTGCTTCTAACTTGGAGTCATATTTTAGATTATTGTAGCACACATATGCTATTTAGTCATGTAGTTTATATTACTTCTTCAATCCTATGTTAGAAAATCATAAATTGATTGCATTGGGTAATTATATGCATTAAAGTTTACATGCCAACTTTTAATTGTATAGGATTTTGTTAAGGTTTGAATAGTTCTTAATTTGTTTTTTTTATATGCATAAACCCATAAATAATACCAATATCAGGTTATTGGTACTGAGGTAAACCTATTACCAACCAAGCTCTCACATGGCCTGGCTAAAGCCTTACTTACATACATCTCACATACAGGACCAACATATATCATTCACACATCATTAACTTTGTGCTAGATCAGTGGCCCACGTTGCTGCCTTCAAAATTCTTCCTATTTACTTCAGTGATTCAAATTTACATTATTCCATAATATTGTGTGTTGCCCATTACTGCCCCTACCAGTTTCCTACTCCCTTTTATTTTCAATTCCACTATGGTTACCTATAAAACCTCCACCCTTCATGTTCCACTCCTCCATATGGCAATAAAATCTATACAAGAACCACTATGTCACCTTCATTCTCGAAACTCTTGTCAAAAGAGTTTAACCTGTAGAAAGCACAAGATTCTACAGAATTGTATTTTCAAATTTTGCATAAAAATTTATCATTGATGCTTGTCTTAGTTTCCAGCTTCACATAACCTTTGCCACATTCCATTCTAGCAGCCCCACTCCTTCCATTCTGCTTCCTTTTCTCCCTGCACACCAATCTATGTTCACAAAAGTGATACGATTCCTCCCTGCATCAAAACCCTCCTTAGGAGAATTCCTATGATGGTCTAGCCGATCCAACTACCACTGATGCCTCCACCTTGATCAAAGACAATTATTGTCTCCACTCTTGGCATGCTAGCATTAGATCCCTAACAGATGATACACTACTACCCGTCCCTGATGACAAAATTTCTACTAGGTGGATTAGACCATCTGCTGCACAAACTAGGCCAGCCATACTGAATTAGAACAAATTTGAACAGAACATATGTGCTGGAAGGAACCAAAGTAAATTTGAGTATTTCTGGTTGTTTAATGATTATGCAGATTTCAGTTTTACTTCTAACTTGGAGTTATATTTTAGATAATTGCTGCTCACATATGCTATTTAGTCATGTAGTTTATATTACTTCTTCAATCCTAAGTTAGAAATTCAGAAATTCGACACAACCAACAAATTAAAAAACAATTAACAGTACAAAGTAAAAAGTAGAGTAAAATGTACATACCCTTAATAACGACAATATTATAGAAAGCAACATTGATGTCCTTGTTAGGGCCATCGTTGTGGGTTGAGTTCCATAACAAACTTCTTGGAAGCATTCCTCAAATAAGGTTCATATCTACAAAAGACAAATTTTAGTGCGGTGAAATATTAAAAAAATCTTGTGGCTTCTAATCTCAGCGTTCGAAATCATAAAAAAATTCAAAGTTTCAAAACAGAAATAAAAACCTCAAATACTCATCAGAGATAGTCTGCTGGAGGAGGTCGTTGAATCTGACGACATGGGAGAAATCGATGAACATAGTGTTGGATTCGCTGACTCTCGTCACTTCAATCTCCGGTTCGTATTGAAGCTTGTTCCGTTGGCTAGATTTAAAACTGACGATTCCAAATTGTTGATCAAGAGTGATCAAGCGCTTTAAAGAATCCAAGTTGCTGTTGTGTTTGGGTGGGATCTGGGTAGAATAAAGTGTGATTCACTCCCTTGTTGAATCTAAGTTGCTAATGTGAATTAAAACCTTCCAACTAAGTGAAAAATAACCTGTTATTTTTTCGAATCAACCGATTGTTTTACTCTAGGAGTTTTTGAAAAAGGTTGAAAGTTGTTTGGTTTGGTTGACTTAACTGTCAAACCAAAACAATCGGTTGTTTCGTGATTTCAACCGATTGTTTCTTTGAAAATCCTAACAAAATTCAGTTTAGGGTTTAGGGTTTAGGGTTTAGGGTGAATGGTGAATCTATTTTAAATGATTTTTAACTGAATACGTTCCTTCATTAAATGCTTTGACTAATCTTTGGAAAATATAAATTATTTGTTTATGTTTTCAAACATGTAAGAAGCAACTTTAAGAAATTCAGTTTTGACAGATTTTTTATTGAGATTTCAAGATTCACATCAAGCTTTGGATTTTCAAGTGAGAGTGGAATAGGATTGCAATTGTATTCAATTCAGATTGTACTATGATCAGTGTAATCCTTTCTAAACCTACTGTATTTTTGGTGTTGTGTTGCCAAGGAGTGTTGTGTGTTCTTGAGGTGTTCAAGATCAATACTCTTGGTGTGGTTTGCCAAAGGTAGTGTGTTTCTTGAGGGGTTCAAGGTCACTACTTTTGGTGTGTTGTGTTTTTGTAATTTGGTTTGATTACATAATGGTTTACTCAGTGGTGTATGGCGACTCTTAAGAATTAACCAGTATAAACTGTTTGTGTGATTCTCTCTTACTTTGAACTCCTTTAAGTTATCTTTTAAGTTGTCTGATATTTCAACTGATATAAACAACCGATTGTTTCGAAGAAACAACCGTTTGTTTTTTTGTTACTTTGTTGTATAATTGTTGATGTTCTAAGCTAACTTGATTCCTGTTCTGGATTTATACACAAAATTTCATTAAACCTTCAAAAGCTTTCAAAAATTCTTTAAAAATAATTCACCCCCTCTTCTTTAAAGGTCATATATTCTACTAATTGGCATTAAGAACTAAGTTCTTGAAAGTTATTCAAGTTTTGATTCTAAACCTTTTTTTTAATGGCTGAAAAATTACCCTTTGGGGAGGGTGCTTCAATAAACAGATCACCTTTGTTTTGTGGTTTGAACTATCAGTTTTGGAAGGTTGGGATGAAAATCTTTGGTGAATCTCTTGATAAAGGAATTTGGGATGCAATTGAAAATGACCCTTTTATTCCTAAATTTGAAAAGGATGGAGCTTCTATTGATAAACCTTGGTCCTAATAGACTGATGAAGAAAATAAAAAGGCCAAATTTGATTGGATTGCTCAGAACATTATAACCTGATGGCAAATTCATGAAGTTCTTCTTGAATCATTTAAGAGATGGTGCGGAAGCAATGGATGTGTGTGTGCAAGATCCTCCTAAGAGTGATATTGATCTTGAAGGTGCATGGTGTGTATGAATATTGGGAGGTTCGGCCAGCCCAAGGAAAGGTGAAAGATGTGAAGTTTAGAGCCTAGAGTTCTAGGGAGAAGCAAAGCTTGGCACAAAATGGCAGTATAACTTTACTCACAATAAACTTGAAAATACAAGGTGTAGGCTCCTCTTTTTATAGGCTAAAGAGGACCATAATGCAACCCTAATGCTAGCCAAATGAAATGTAAATGTGAAGCACATGGGTGCACATGGCACATGGGTGCACAAATGAGCACATGGGGAGGGGTGTGTCTAGTTTTTATGCTCACCCCCTCCATGGGCTTTCTAGACCGACCTTGGTAAATTTAGAGGTTTTTTTAGAAACTCTAAGTTTACCTAGGTTGGTGTTTTAGGTGCCAAAATTAATTCTAAGAAAATTACAAATAAAGTTCCTATGCTAATTTTGACAAGAAATTAAAGTCTACTCTACACTAGAGTTTATGGCATTTGAACATGTAAAAGAACGTCTTCTTGGATCCTCTTGGCCATAACTCTATGGTTGGCCCAAATCTACCCTTTGGTGGGCTTGCATGTGGGCTTGTGCTTGGGCCTCTTCCATCATAACCTCTGTTGTGAACTCTAATGAATTTTTCAGGATCTCACAATGTGAATCGGCTAAAGAAATGCGGGACATTCTATAGGTCATTCATGAAGGGACAACTGAGAATGAAGAGAAAATGCTTAGCTTGCTGTTTAAGAAAATCTGAAAATTGTTAAAGAAAAGAATCAACAAGACTAACTCATCCAAAAGGTATGATAACAAAAACCCTACTAAGGTTAACACTAACAAATATGCATGCTTTGGATGTGGTGAACAGAGACATATTAAAACTGAATGTCTAAACAAAGAAAAGAAGAACTTCAAGAAACATGAGAAGAAAGGAAAATTGAGAAAAGCTTGCAATGATGACTCATCAAGCTCCTCTTCAAGTAAAGATGAAAAAGCCAATCTATGTTTGATGTCTAAAAAGGAAGATAATTCAAGTAGTGAAAGCAGTGTAAGTTCTTGTACCTCTTTAAATGCTGAAAACTATAGTCAATTGCTTCAAGATTTTAAAGAAACTCATGAAGAAGCTAACCAATTGGCTCTCTTGAACAACCAGTTGAAAGGAATGAACAAATGGCTTGAAAATAGAGTCAAGGAACTCGAAGAAGAGTTGGAAAATTCAAAAACTAATTTTGAAAATCTTTAAATGCTTTACAAAAATTATTCTTGCAATTGTGACTCTCTTGGTTGTGAAAATTGTGAATCTCTTGAAAAGAAGGTTCACTACCTTGTGAAAACTGTGGATAAGCTTTCAAAGGGTAAATCCAACCTTGAGAATGTCTTGGCATCTCAAAATTTTGTTTTTGGAAAAGCATGATTGGGTTTTAATCCACAGAGCATGCAGGACAAGTTTTCAAACTCTTTTTCAAAAGTGCCAGAAAAACAACTGATTGAAAGATCGAAACAACCGGTTGTTACATGTTTTTACTGCATGAAGAGAGGCCACTCAATTAGATTCTGTAAAATTAGGAAATATTATGTTCCTAAAGGTTCACTACCTTGTGAAAACTGTGGATAAGCTTTCAAAGGGTAAATCCAACCTTGAGAATGTCTTGGCATCTCAAAATTTTGTTTTTGGAAAAGCATGATTGGGTTTTAATCCACAGAGCATGCAGGACAAGTTTTCAAACTCTTTTTCAAAAGTGCCAGAAAAACAACTGATTGAAAGATCGAAACAACCGGTTGTTACATGTTTTTACTGCATGAAGAGAGGCCACTCAATTAGATTCTGTAAAATTAGGAAATATTATGTTCCTAAAGGATTTATGAGATGGATTCCCAAAGATTCTGGAGTTCCCAATGATGAATGTAAATTAAAAGGACCCACATTTGTAAGGGGACCAAATCTTTGCACTTGAATTTGTCTTTTGTAGGGAAAATTGATGGAAAACATGCAGCTGTGGTACCTTAACAGTGGCTATTCCAAACACATGATTGGAGATAAATATAAGTTTGTGAACATCATCTTCAAACAAGAAGGGCATGTGACATACGGAGACAACAACAAAGGAAGGATTATTGGAAGAGGCTTTATAGGAGACAAGAGTAACTTGTTGGTTCATGAGGTTTTGTATGTGGAAGGACTAAAACACAACCTGCTTAGCATTAGCCAACTATGTGACAAGGGTTATCAAGTCATCTTCAAGCCAAACTCTTGTGAAATTTGTCTTCCCAGCTCAAAGGCAGTAATGTTGATTGGTAAAAGAATCAACAATGTCTATCTCTTAGATATTCTTCTCCTTGTTCTATTGGTTGTCTTCTTTCTAGGCATGATGAATCTTGGTTATGGCATAGAAGAATAGCCCACATTCACATGAATCATTTGAACAAACTGATTTCAAAAGATCTTGTGATAGGGTTGCCCAAACTCAAGTTTGAGAAGAACCACATATGTGAAGCATGTCAAAAGGGGAAACAAATTAAAAATTCCTTCAAACTTAAAAATGTTGTTTCATCTTCAAAACCCCTTGAGCTGCTGCGCATGGATTTGTTTGGCCCCTCAAGAACCATGAGTCTTGGTGGTAACTCTTATGCTCTTGTTACTGTTGATGATTTTTCTAGGTACACATGGACACTCTTCTTGGAATCAAAGAGTGATGCTTTCTCTGCCTTCAAAAATCTTGCTAGAAGATTACAAAACACAAAAAGCAATAACATTAAAATGAGAAATTCAAAAAAATTTGTGAGAAGATGGGGATCTTGCACAATTTTTCTGCACCAAGAACTTCTCAACAAAATGGAGTAGTGGAAAGAAAGAACAGATCTCTTGAAGAATGATGGCATTCCTATGAGCTCTTCTTTGATTTTGGTGAAGATGGTTGCGGAAGCTTAGTGGAGGAGAGTGGAACAAGGCCCTCCTAAGAGGTGTGGTGGCCTTGAAGGTGCATGAGGAGTAGTGAGGGTTGGAGTGGTTCGGCCATCTCCATTTGGGGGTGAAGGTTGAAGACTAAAAACCTAATTCTAGAGAGAATTTGGCAAGGGAGTAATTTGAATGGCACTTGGGCAGCATTACTTTACTCAAAATAGTCTTCCCAAAATACAAGGTGTTGGCTCCTCCTTTTATAGGCTAATGAGGACCATAATGCAACCCTAATGCTAATCAAAATGAAATGCAAATTACATCACATGGAGCACATGGCCGGCCTAGTGGGGAAACCTTCTAGAATGTGACCAAATCTTTAGCAAATCTAGGTCAAGTCTCATGGAATCAAGTTTATGCTATTTACACTACACTAATACTAAGCTACCCTTAATGGGCCTTCATGTAGCATATACAAATCTTCATGGATTCGCTTGGCCTAGACGCTCCTCCCTTTGCCCTAGACGCTCTTGGTTTGGCTTTGGATGCTCATGTCTTGGATCTTGTCTTCTTATGTGAGGTTGTGCTTGGCCCTCTTCCCTCATCTCCTCTGATGGCAAATTCATGAAGCTCTTCTAGGAATCATGTGAAAATTGGTGCGGAAGCAATGGATGTAATGTGCAAGATCCTCCTAAGAGCTATGGTGATCTTGAAGGTGCATGGTGTGTATGGAAAGTAGGGAGGTTCGGCCAGCCCAATGAGAGGTGAAGGATGTGAAGATTAGAGCCTAAAAACTAGGGAGAAGCAAAGTATGGCACAATGTTGGCAGCATAACTTTACTCACATTAATCTTGAAAATACAAGGTGTAGGCTCCTCTTTTTATAGGCTAAAGAGGACCAGATTTGATGACCTAACTGCTACACAAATGTAAACCAAATGAAATGGAAAATGTGAAGCACATGGGTGCACATGGTCCTTTATTAGTAAAGGCTTCTAGAAACCTTTAGCTAATCAAGGTTAATGCTTCCTTAATTCTAATGTGCAGAAAAGTAAACATTTGTCCACATGGCTATGCTATTTACACCCCAATTAAAGCTAAACTACACTTGTTGGGCCTTCACAGAATTTGTGCTAGTAAGCCACTCTCCCATTCAAAGCTTTGATCCAAGTCTTCTTGTCCTAGACGCTCCTAGCTTGTCTTAGACGCCCCTAGCTTGGTCTTCTTGTCCTAGACGCTCCTAGCTTGGTCCTAGATGTTGGGTTTAATAGTGCCAAAGTTCAAGAGGGGGGGTGAATTGACCTTTTAAAACTCCTTCGCAAAAACAGTGTTTAACCCAGTTTTACAGAAAATAAATCGATTTATGTAAAAATGAACAGATTTATTTCAGCACTGTTTTTGTTTGAAAAGCTTTTAATTCAGCAAGATTAATCACAAGATTATGCAGTGAGAATTTCCAGCAGCACACACTCAAATATCAGATTTGAAAAATAGTGAAACACAGAAACTGCAAGCTTCAATTTCAAGCAAGTGTTTAAGGTTCAATTGATAGCATGCTAATTAATTGAGTGATCTTTGCAAACAAGTTGTTTCAGTGGCTTTTAACAGACTATGAATGTTCTTCTTGATGTTAAGCAATTTTCCAGAAATTAAGAACACTTAATCACAAAACAGCAAGCTTTGATTTTAAGCAATTGTCTAAGGTTCAATTAATGATATTGACAGTTTCTTGATCAGCCTATAACAGTCAATCTGTTCCAGTGGTTTTAGCAGATCATGTATGTTCTTATCAGATTACAACAGCTTTTTCAGAAATCAAGAACAGTATGCACTGTGCCCAGAAAGAACAGATTTATTTACAATTGAACAGATTTATTTCTTTGCTGTTTTATCAATTATGCAGAAACGAAATTGCAGAGTGAGGGAGAGAATGAACACAAACAATTATACTGGTTCACTCAACCTGAGCTACATCCAGTCTTCACCAACAACAGGTGGAATTCACTAACACACAGTACAATCAAGTACACTTCCCACTGTTCTTGAAACCTACAAGAACTTAGGTACTCTTGCTGAAAAAACCTATTTCAGCACTCATACACACACATCCACTCTCCAAGAACACCTATCAAGAAGAGGATTCAACCAAACTTTTACAAGTAATAAGAAATGAAACAACTACACCTGATTGAGGTAACAAAGATCAGCCTTAAACCAGTAGGCAAGATTGCTAGAACAGTAGCTGCACCTCACACCAAGCTTTTGGAACCAAACCAAGAACAAGCACTTTTTGATTTTTGAAATCTTTGAAGAACAAATGCTAATCCTTGAAAACACTTAACTCTCTGCTGTTAAAACTTGTTTTTTGCAAATGTATGATCTGTTTGAATCGTTATTAAACTCAGAAACAAGTTTGCATTTTATAGAAAGCCAGCTTATAACAGAATTTTGAAAAACAGTTAAAGCTGTTATAAAATGAACAGATTGAAAATAAAATAAACTGATTTATTTTCAAAAGCAGTTAGAGATTCTGTTAAGTGAGGAGACTTAGTCAACCATTCTGGTGCTGAGATAAAAACTGAAAAACGTTTAAGCTTGACATGGCACCAGAGGCAAAAAAGAATCTATTCATTTACAGATGAACAGATTTATTTTTCAAAACGAAAACAGAGGAAGTTTAACTATTTGAAACTTAGTCGTTTTGAAAAGAAGAAGACTTAGTCAAAATACCTGATGCACAAAATCCAATTTTTACAAGACTTTAGCCAAGGCATCAGTGAAGAAAATGAATCTGTTTATTTAGAAAAGAACAGATTTATTTTTATGCAGTAAAACGTGTTTTTGTGTAAAACATGTGAAAAACAGTTTTAGAAAACTTATGCTTGTTCTTAACACATGGCCAGTGGTTATGAGGTGAGATACTCAGCAAAAAGCTACTCTTAGACAACCTCTAAGCACTAACTAAGACACTCTTAAAGTAAAGCACAAATACATGGAAAGCACATAAATGTCTTCATCAAACACAACATACAAGTCTTCATCAAACACAATCTTGAAGGGGCAGCAACCATCTTCAACAATCTCCCCCTGTTTGATGGAGACAAATCCCCATAGCTAAACCTCATAGCTTTGTTGCTTTAAGCACTTGTACTGCACCAGATTTTAAACCAAAATAGCACCTGCACTGCACCAGATTTTAAACCAGAAAAAAACAGCAGTATTGCATAGCATATGAATTGATTTAAAGGTGCAGAATTAACTCCCTGTTACAGCTAGCATCACCTAGCATGGTGAGCTATTTTTCTCCCCCTTTGGATTCATCAAACAGCATATAAGCATAGGGAAAAACAGGGGTATAAAGCAGAAATTATAACCATAATAGTTCAGAAACAGAAAACCAAATTGTTCAACATTACAGAAACTTTAAAACTGATAAAGAAAGCATTAAAAACAGAAAACTACTAATCCTTGTAGTAAAGCTCTGCAAGTTGTGCCTGAACTCCTTCAATCTGATTATCAAGGTGTTGGAACCTTGCATGAGTAGCCTCAAAGTGTGCCCTTTGTTCTGCAGACATGACATCAAGACGGTACAGCACTTGCCTCTCAAACAAAGACATTGGTTCTCCACGGTATTCTGGACTTTGATAGGCAACTATGGCATTTGCAGCAACTTCCTCATGTTCAGATTGGGCAGCAGGAGAGTCATCATCCATAGGAATAGCTTCATCCTCATCTTCATGTTCTGCTTGAGTGTCCTTCTCCTTGAGGACCACCCACTTGTTTTCAATTTTGTGAAAACCCATTTTGGTGAGAGTTGAAGTATCAATCTCACTTACAGCTTTGATAGGGTCATTTCTCTCATTTGTAACATCAATACCAAAGTAATCAATTAATTTGGAAACAAGAATAGCATAGGGAAACCTGTAATCAGCCAACCTTTTTGACTTGAGCATGTGTTCGTTGACAATGAACACCCAGTTTACCTTAATCTGGTTCATGATGCAATATAGGAGAATAAGATCCTCTTCATGTAGGACAGCATGGTTTGTTCCTCTTGGAATCAGTTGCCAAGCTATGATGTATGCAACTAGACGTGGAGTGAGGTTCAAATGCCCTGCATGGAATCTGTTTATGCTTTCTGTAGGATTCCTCATGCAACTTTTGTAATATTGCAGCTTGTTGAATTCTGAAATTCCACTGGTGTTTCCTTTCCCTACTTTCAGTCCAGCATATTTTATTCCAGCCACAGAATTCCACACCTCACTTGTGATCTTCATCTTTGTCCCTTTCACATAAGAGACAACATTCTTCCCATCCAATGTGAGGTTAGTATAAAACACCTTAACCAAGTCAGGATAGACATTACCCGTTAATTCCAGCATCTTTTTCAGTTTCTGGTGCTTCAACACAGCCCTTGTTTCTACCAGTTTTTCATATTTCAGCCAGTTGAAATCCAGCACCTTGGGTGTGTTGATCTGCTTCCTGCTTGTTTCATGAATGTAGGCATTGATGCCTTCTTCATTTCCAGCGAACCATCCTTCTAACACACCTTGAGAAGTGGTTTGCTTTCCCTTGCCTTTCTGTTTTTGTCTTGAAGACGAAGCCATGGTAACCTGAATTCTTTTCTTGATTTCAAATGGTGAGAATAGAAAGAGAATGGCCAATGTGGGTAGCAAGTATTCACACAGATTTATAGCAGAATAAATGGATTGATATGGCAGTTATGAGAATATATGTATGAAGATTTTATGCTTCTGAATTTTGTGCAGAGTATCTTTGAAAATAAGCACCAAATCTTTAGGGTCACGATGCATACACTCAAATTCTTATTGAGCACCCAAACCATCAAATCGGTTACATAACCATGACCAAAACCGTCAAAGGTACAGAGGTTAATGCCCACTAAGTCAGTAAAGCAGTCAAAGATCAGAATTTCTCTTTCCTAGTCATCAATGCGTATCAGTGCAGAAAATAAACACATTTAATTGCGAATAAACAGATTTAATTTTTCACTGCTAGGTACAATTGACATTTATAATACCCAATTCATTAAGCAGAAAATTAAACCTATCTTTGGCTAATGGTTTTGTGAACAAATCAGCAAGTTGTAAATCAGTACCAATGAACTTAATATCACATGTTCCATTAGATATGTGTTCTCTTAGAAAATGATGCCTTATTTCAATGTGTTTGGTTCTTGAATGCATGACAGGATTTTTGGTTAAGTTGATTGCACTTGTATTGTCACACAGCAGAGGTATATGGTTAAGTAAGATACCAAAATCATTCAATTGCTGTCTTAGCCGTATAGTTTGAGCACAGCAACTCCCTGCTGCAATGTATTCTGCTTCAGCAGTGGAAAGAGCTACACAAGCCTGCTTTTTGCATTGCCATGAGATCAAGCTTGATCCAAGCAAATGACAGGTTCCACTTGTGCTCTTCCTATCAATTTTGCAACCTGCAAAATCTGAATCAGAATATCCAGTTAAGCTTAATGCAATGTTACCTGGATACCACAAGCCAACTTCTTTAGTTCCTTGCAAATACTTCAAAATCCTTTTGACAGCATTGTAGTGTGATTCTTTAGGAGCAGACTGAAACCTTGCACACATGCACACTGCAAACATTATATCTGGCCTGCTGGCAGTAAGATACAGCAGTGATCCTATGAGTCCTCTGTATTTGGTTTCATCAACAGAAATTCCAGCTTCATCATGATCCAAATGACAGCTTGTTGAGAAGGGTGTGCTGATTGGTTTACACTTGTCCATTTCAAATTTCTTCAGCAAATCCTTGCAATACTTGGCTTGACTTAGGAAAATGCCATCCTTAAGTTGTTTGACCTGCAAGCCTAGAAAATAGTTCAACTCACCCATCATTGACATTTCAAACTCACTCTTCATGACTTTCACGAAAGCTTCACACAATTCTCCATTGTTTGATCCAAAGATGATGTCATCCACATATACTTGGACTAGAATTGAGTCATCTCCTTTCTTCTTAATGAACAAGGTCTTATCTGAGGTGCCTCTGTTATAGCCTTGAGAGGTGAGAAACTCACTTAGCCTCTCATACCATTGCCTAGGAGCTTGCTTGAGTCCATAGAGAGCCTTTTGGAGTTTGAACACATATTCTGGATGTTGATGGTCTTCAAAACCTGGTGGTTGTGAAACAAATACTTCTTCATTTATATAGCCATTTAGAAAGGCACTCTTCACGTCCATTTGGAATAGCTTGAACCCTTTGATGCATGAAAAAGCAAGCAGCAGTCTAACAGCTTCTAACCGAGCCACTGGTGCATATGTCTCATCATAGTCTATTCCTTCTTCTTGATTGTACCCTTTAGCTACAAGCCTAGCCTTGTTTCTGGTGATCACTCCATGCTCATCCATTTTGTTTCTAAATACCCATTTTGTTCCAATAACATTCATCTCAGGTATTCTAGGAACAAGAGTCCAGACCTCATTAAGAGCAAACTGATTCAGTTCCTCTTGCATAGCTAAAATCCAGTTACTGTCCTTGAGAGCTTCCTTCAAATTCTTGGGTTCAACTTGAGATACAAAAGCCATTGCTTCACAGAAATTGTTCAAGGATTTTCTAGTTGACACTCCTTTCTCAATGTTCCCAATGACATTATCAAGGGTTAAGTCTCTTGGGGTTTTCCACTCTTTTGGCAAACCTGCAGCTGCAGTAGATTCTTGTACAGTATGTGTATCAGCAGTATCAAAATGAATCGATTCATTTTGATTTAAAACAGATTTAAATTCATTACTGTCAGGTTCATCAGCAGTTTTAGATAGGCTATGATTAGTTTCATCAAAAACAACATGCATTGATTCTTCTACTATGAGCAACCTTTTATTGAAGACTCTATATGCATGACCATTCAAAGCATAACCAATGTGCACACCTTCATCAGATTTAGCATCAAACTTACCAAGATTTTCTTTGCCATTATTCAATACAAAACATTTACACCCAAATACTCTAAGGTGACTCACACTAGGTTTTCTGCCCTTATACAATTCATATGGGGTTTTCTTAAGAATTGGTCTTATTAAGGTCCTATTTAAGACATAACCAGCAGTATAAACAGCATCAGCCCAAAAATACTTAGGAAGCTTAGATTCATTTAACATAGTTCTAGCAAGTTCCTCTAGTGATCTATTTTTCCTTTCAACTACACCATTTTGTTGGGGTGTCCTAGGAGCTGAAAAGGTATGAGCTATCCCATGCTTCTCACAGAACCTCTCAAACTTAGCATTTTGAAACTCTCCCCCATGATCACTTCGAATTGATTTAATGCAGCAACCATTTTCATTTTCCAGAATTTTTGCTAATCTCTTAAAAGCAGAATAAGCATCATGTTTATGTGCAAGAAATAGAGTCCATGTAAATCTAGAGTAATCATCCACAACAACCAAAGCATACAAATTTCCAGCCAAGCTAGCAACTCTAGATGGACCAAATAAGTCCATATGCAACACATCCAATGGATTTTTTGTAGAGACAATATCCTTTAACTTGAAAGAGGATTTGATTTGTTTACCTTTCACACAAGCATCACACAGCCTGTTATCCTGAAATTTAATGTTAGGTAAACCAGAAACTAAATCTTTAGATTTCAATTTATTCAAGTGATTTGTGTGTATGTGAGCTAACCTCCTGTGCCACAACCAAGATTCATCACTTCTGGACAGCAAACACTCATTTGAAGAGTTAGTTTCCATGATATTCAACAAGTAAATGTTATTCACTCTCTTACCAGTAAACAATGCCTTACTAGATGAATTACTTGAGATTGTGCAGCCACTTGACTCAAAATTCACTTTGTATCCTTTGTCACAAAGCTGACTTATGCTGAGAAGACTATGCTTGAGTCCTTCTACATACAGCACATTCTCAATGGTTGTTGAATTCCCTGTTCCAACAGTTCCTCTGCCCAAAATTCTCCCTCGGTTATTATCACCATAGGTCACATGACCTTCTGCTTTGAGCTTTAAGCTGGTGAACTTTGTAAGATCTCCAGTCATATGCTTGGAACAGCCACTGTCCAAGTACCACTGGTTTTTCTTGCTTCCAATTGATTCAGAGCTTGACTCCTCATCCTTCATCATAAAACATAGATTGTTCTCCTCATCTTCTGTTGAAGAGCTGCTAGTTGAGGATACTTCATTTTCCTCCCATGAGATGTAGGCTCTTCTTCCTTTGTTTCTTTCAAATTTCTTGCTGGCAGATTTTTCCCTTGTTTGATTGTCTGGACAATCTGTTTTGATATGCCCTGTTTTGCCACATCCAAAGCAAGTATATTTAGAGGAATTTGAATCATTGGGTTTAGGATACCTTCTTTTCTGCTGGTTCCTGTTTTTGCTTTTCTTCCTCAGAAATTTGCTGAATCTTTTTGTAAGAAGGCTGATTGTATCTTCATCTTCAGCATCTTCTTTTTCTTCCTTGATTTCATCCAATTCAGTTGCTTTCAGTGCAAGCCCTTTGGGTTTTCTCTCTGTTGTTTCCTGCTCTTTAAGTCTTTTAAGCTCTAGCTCATGCTCCATCAGCTTTCCAAATAATGCAGCAGTTTCCAATTTTGACAGGTCACGGCTTTCAGAGATAGCTGTCACCTTTGGTTGCCGACTTCTGTCGAGGCACTTCAATATCTTTGTGTTGAGCTCCTCTCTGTCAAATTCTTTTCCCAAGCCAGTGAGGTGATTCACAATGTGGGTGAATCTCTTCTGCACATCAGCAATGCTCTCCTCGGGTTGCATTCTGAACAGCTCATATTCTTGGATGAGTGCATGTTTCCTTGACCTTTTCACATCTTCAGTACCTTCATGAGTCACTTCTAAGACTTCCCACATCTCCTTAGCTGACTTACATTGAGATATCCTGAAGAACTCATCCATGGTCAATGCAGAGGTTATGATGTTCTTGGCCACAAGATCATGTTGAGCCTTCCTCCTTTCGGTCTCATTCCATTCTGATCTTGGCTTTTCAACTTGTTCATCCTTGACAACCTGCATTGGCACATAAGGTCCATTGACCACAGCTTCCCAAATTAATGCATCAATGGATTCCATAAAAATTCTCATTCTGACTTTCCAAAATGCATAATTCATTCCATTAAACATAGGTGGTCTATTAACAGCAGAACCTTCAGCAAAAAGCACATTGAACTCAGACATTATTACAAACAAACTTGATTAAAATACAAGTCCTAGCTCTTGATACCAATTGTTGGGTTTAATAGTGCCAAAGTTCAAGAGGGGGGGTGAATTGACCTTTTAAAACTCCTTCGCAAAAACAGTGTTTAACCCAGTTTTACAGAAAATAAATCGATTTATGTAAAAATGAACAGATTTATTTCAGCACTGTTTTTGTTTGAAAAGCTTTTAATTCAGCAAGATTAATCACAAGATTATGCAGTGAGAATTTCCAGCAGCACACACTCAAATATCAGATTTGAAAAATAGTGAAACACAGAAACTGCAAGCTTCAATTTCAAGCAAGTGTTTAAGGTTCAATTGATAGCATGCTAATTAATTGAGTGATCTTTGCAAACAAGTTGTTTCAGTGGCTTTTAACAGACTATGAATGTTCTTCTTGATGTTAAGCAATTTTCCAGAAATTAAGAACACTTAATCACAAAACAGCAAGCTTTGATTTTAAGCAATTGTCTAAGGTTCAATTAATGATATTGACAGTTTCTTGATCAGCCTATCACAGTCAATCTGTTCCAGTGGTTTTAGCAGATCATGTATGTTCTTATCAGATTACAACAGCTTTTTCAGAAATCAAGAACAGTATGCACTGTGCCCAGAAAGAACAGATTTATTTACAATTGAACAGATTTATTTCTTTGCTGTTTTATCAATTATGCAGAAACGAAATTGCAGAGTGAGGGAGAGAATGAACACAAACAATTATACTGGTTCACTCAACCTGAGCTACATCCAGTCTTCACCAACAACAGGTGGAATTCACTAACACACAGTACAATCAAGTACACTTCCCACTGTTCTTGAAACCTACAAGAACTTAGGTACTCTTGCTGAAAAAACCTATTTCAGCACTCATACACACACATCCACTCTCCAAGAACACCTATCAAGAAGAGGATTCAACCAAACTTTTACAAGTAATAAGAAATGAAACGACTACACCTGATTGAGGTAACAAAGATCAGCCTTAAACCAGTAGGCAAGATTGCTAGAACAGTAGCTGCACCTCACACCAAGCTTTTGGAACCAAACCAAGAACAAGCACTTTTTGATTTTTGAAATCTTTGAAGAACAAATGCTAATCCTTGAAAACACTTAACTCTCTGCTGTTAAAACTTGTTTTTTGCAAATGTATGATCTGTTTGAATCGTTATTAAACTCAGAAACAAGTTTGCATTTTATAGAAAGCCAGCTTATAACAGAATTTTGAAAAACAGTTAAAGCTGTTATAAAATGAACAGATTGAAAATAAAATAAACTGATTTATTTTCAAAAGCAGTTAGAGATTCTGTTAAGTGAGGAGACTTAGTCAACCATTCTGGTGCTGAGATAAAAACTGAAAAACGTTTAAGCTTGACATGGCACCAGAGGCAAAAAAGAATCTATTCATTTACAGATGAACAGATTTATTTTTCAAAACGAAAACAGAGGAAGTTTAACTATTTGAAACTTAGTCGTTTTGAAAAGAAGAAGACTTAGTCAAAATACCTGATGCACAAAATCCAATTTTTACAAGACTTTAGCCAAGGCATCAGTGAAGAAAATGAATCTGTTTATTTAGAAAAGAACAGATTTATTTTTATGCAGTAAAACGTGTTTTTGTGTAAAACATGTGAAAAACAGTTTTAGAAAACTTATGCTTGTTCTTAACACATGGCCAGTGGTTATGAGGTGAGATACTCAGCAAAAAGCTACTCTTAGACAACCTCTAAGCACTAACTAAGACACTCTTAAAGTAAAGCACAAATACATGGAAAGCACATAAATGTCTTCATCAAACACAACATACAAGTCTTCATCAAACACAATCTTGAAGGGGCAGCAACCATCTTCAACACTAGACGCTCCTAGCTTGGTCTTAGACGCTCCTAGCTTGATCTTGGACGTTCTTGACTTGGCTCTTGCTTTGAAAAGGATTTGTCCTCAAATACAATGCTTTTGCTTCCTAGGGGGATGGCTGTGGCTGGATGGTGTCCATCATCTCCTCCTTCTTGAGAAGATCTATCCTCAGATCTTCAGACTTGATCTCGGATAGCAGCCTCTTGCTTTGAGAACTAGGAAATCATCAAATAAAGCAGAGGTGTTAGCTTGAAAATTAATTTCACTAAGTTAGCTTGAAAATTAATTTCACTAAGCAGAGGTGTTTTCTCTTTTGATGGTTGTATTTGTTCTATAATCATCTCATTTATTTGAAAATGTTCATTTGTGGTTACTTTCTCTTTAGGCATAAATCCTATAGAAGATGGTAACAACTTAAAAGGGGAAAAATGATTTAGTCCACATATGACCTCAAAAGTAGAAATATAAGTAGTTTTGTGAACTACTTTATGGTATGTATGCTCATCTCTAGAGTTGTGCTTGTCTTTTACGATTATTCTAGGCATAGTAGAAAGAGCTAGATTTTCAAATGTATTTTGACCATGCCTTTGAGGATGATAAGAATTTAAGGTGTACAACTTAGTTGCAAGTTTTCCAAAGAGAATCCTCAAATCATGGTTTGCAAAATTTGGAGCTCTATCCAACACTATGCTTGAGGATAAACCATGAAGATGTAGCACTTCTCTAGAGAAGAGTTTATCCATAACCATGAAGATTGAATCAAAACCTTTTGTTGTCCTAGGGAGTTTTAATATGAAATTTGTATCTTCCCAAGGATCATTTTTAAAAGGTGAAGGAGTATAGAGTTCATGAGACATTGCCTTGGGTGTATTTTGAAAACAAGAATTGTACCTAAGGTAATGTCTTTGAAATTCTTTTCTCATGGGGGACAAAAGTTTTCCTTTTAAAAGCTCTAGAGTTTTATCAACTCTAATTTGTCCCATGAGTTCTCCTTCATGAAGACTTTTTCTCTTATGTGTAAGGGTAGTCTCGTTGTGACAACCATTGTTTATAAGGATTTGTACACTTTGCAATGGTTGTCTCAATAAGACATGACAAGTTTCTTTAGGCCCCACTTCACATAAAAATTTGTTTTTGTAGATGCTTATAAAAAAACTTGACATTCACTTGGTGATATCCTAGCACATATGAAAAATAATCTATTTCATTTTTATCTATGCAAGCTTTTTTTAAAGACTCTTCTTTTTCACTTGGGCTTGCAAGTGTTCCTTTACAAAAGGTAAGGCTTTGAGGTTGTTCAACAAGACACATATTTTCAAATGTATTTTTAAATCTTTGGTCTTGTTGAATGACCTTGTGGGAAGAAACACTCTTCTCCCACGCCTTTTGTTCTTCAAGGGTCTTCTCATGCTTTTCTTTTTCTTCTTTTTCTTTAGCTTCCCTTTCGACTTCCCCTCTCTTCTTTTGTATTTTTCTTTCCTTTCTTTCTTTATGGGAAGCAAACAATTTTTCTACCCTCATTTCCCAATCTAGGCAAGCTTCTATATTTTCTTTTCCATGGAAATGGGGTTGGTCTACCCTAACCTCTCTTGGGTTTTCTTGTTCTTTTCTATCTCTTCTATGTCTTCTAGGGGGTGCTTGATAATAATCATTTACTCTAATGCTTCCCTCCCCAAAAGAATCATGATCTTTAAAGATATATGCATGAGAAGGTAATTTTTTTAGAATGTGAGACTTCTCATCCTTTGCTTTAGTCAAAACATTAAGTTTAGAATCACTCTCCAATTGTCTATATGCAATTGATTGCACAGTTTGTGAAACTTCTTTCAAAAGAGTTTTTAAAGATTTTAATTCACTTCCAATAGACTTTGTAGAATGAGAAGAAGAACACATGGCTAGAGCTTTGAGTATACAAGTATTTTACCTTGAGAAAACTTAGGAAAGTCAAAGAAGGTAGTTTTCCAGGTAAGGGAGGTGAGTCACAAAGGACTACTTAAATACCAAGCCTTTGCCTTGCCAAAAACTATCCCTCAATGTCTTCACACAAAGCTTTCTCTTAGTAAATCACTTAGAACACAATTATGTTGAGAAAAAATATTTTAATGCAAGAAAACAATGCAAGCTAACTAATTAACCAAGCTAGACGAATTAACAAAGCTTAAACAAGGCAACATACATGAAAAGCGTAGCTAATTATGCTAGGAAGTGCGGTTAAAACAAAGAACAATTGCTAATTATAAAACTCTACACTAGTCGGCCCTAGGTGAGGCTTCTTGGAAACTTGGAGCCCTTGAAGACAAACTCACCGTCTAATCACGTAATTAAAGAAGTAATTAACACAAATTAAGTTGCAAAGAAATTAAGAAAACTCCCTTTGTTGATCCTCTTTTTGCTATTGGCACTTCCTTGGTTGTCTTTTCTTGTTGGGCCCTCCAAGTGTTTGTGGTGTTTTGAGAAGTGTTTGATTCTGCCTTTTTCTTTGTTCCCCTTAGAATTAAGGTCTTAATTCTCCAATTCCAGCACCTATCAAGAAGACTAGACCTTACCCAAGTCAAATTTTCCACTCAATTAAGCACCAAAAGAGAGTAAATTCTAGCACCTAATTTAGAGGCCAAAGAATAAAAGCAAGAAACAATTTAATTGAAGAAAACAGTACCACACAAATGGAGTTAGATTGTGACAACTAGAAAGAGGTCCAAGAAATATTAGACAAGCAAATAAAGGTACTCAAATAAAGGTAGGCACACAAAATGAATCCTAAGAATAGCACTAGAATAGATTTCAAAAATAAAAAACAGCACCATTGGAAAATGTTGTGGGCCAGAGAACGTGTTTTTCCCCAATTTATGCTGAGCTGTGATTTTTAGATTTGGTTCTGAAAATTAATATTCAAAATATTCAAGATCTTAGCTAAAATCTGGCGTTGGAATCACTCCAAACGAATGAACCATTTTTCAATTTCAGTGTTCAGTTACGCCAACTGTAGCGCCCAGATTTGCACACTGATTTTAAAATATTTATCATTTTTTTTCTATTGACTCTTTTGAGCTAATTTTTTTTTTGTCTTTTCTGTAACACCTCAATCTTGCATATTCCAGAGATTCAAAAATTTCCTATGAGTGAATATAATTTTCTCAAACAAAACAGCCAGCACAGAGAAGTAAAACAGGGGATTCTGGAAAACTGGAAACAAAAACAGCAAGATACCAAAATTTAAACACAATGGAATTAATGAAAAGGAATTTGTGTAAGATCTAAACACAAATATGGACTCAAGCTAAAAATAAAAGGCACCAAAAGATCAAAATCACAGCAGATTCAAAACAAATATTTAGACCAAAATCAAGAAACAATCAAACCAAACAAAGGACTACTATGAATTGATGACATTGTGGATGAACATGACTTGACAAAACATATATGGATTCAGAAATTAAAAGACTCAAAGAGCATAAAATGAACCAAATAAAAGTGCAATAAAGACTCAAATGCCTAAAATAAAAAACAGCAACTCAAGGTGTATGGAATCCTATCACAAATTGCACAAGGATTGTTCAAGATCAATTGAACAAAGTGCACCGGTTGGATCTTCCAAATAGCACACCAAACAAATTAAAATTTAAAAAACAGCAAGACAATTATGGAAACAAGATGAACAACATGAAATAAAGAAGAACTCAAAATGAAAAGACCAAGAACTACTCATCTTTGAAGAACCTATGCTCATGATACCAAATGATGGCAAAATCATGAAGCTCTTCTAGGAATCATGTGAAAATTGTTGCGGAAGCAATGGATGTAATGTGCAAGATCCTCCTAAGAGCTATGGTGATCTTGAAGGTGCATGGTGTGTATGGAAGTAGGGAGGTTCGGCCAGCCCAATGAGAGGTGAAGGATGTGAAGATTAGAGCCTAGAAACTAGGGAGAAGCAAAGTATGACACAATGTTGGCAGCATAACTTTACTCACATTAATCTTGAAAATACAAGGTGTAGGCTCCTCTTTTTATAGGCTAAAGAGGACCAGATTTGATGACCTAAATGCTACACAAATGTAAACCAAATGAAATGGAAAATGTGAAGCACATGGGTGCACATGGCACATGGGTGCACATGGGTGCACATGGTCCTTTATTAGTAAAGGCTTCTAGAAACCTTTAGCTAATCAAGGTTAATGCTTCCTTAATTCTAATGTGCAGAAAAGTAAACATTTGTCCACATGGCTATGCTATTTACACCCCAATTAAAGCTAAACTACACTTGTTGGGCCTTCACGGAA
Source organism: Phaseolus vulgaris (assembly GCF_000499845.2). NCBI lineage: Eukaryota > Viridiplantae > Streptophyta > Magnoliopsida > Fabales > Fabaceae > Phaseolus > Phaseolus vulgaris. The sequence goes on along the minus strand of NC_023756.2, from coordinate 21,758,921 downwards.
TTTGTGCTAGTAAGCCACTCTCCCATTCAAAGCTTTGATCCAAGTCTTCTTGTCCTAGACGCTCCTAGCTTGTCTTAGACGCCCCTAGCTTGGTCTTCTTGTCCTAGACGCTCCTAGCTTGGTCCTAGACGCTCCTAGCTTGGTCTTAGACGCTCCTAGCTTGATCTTGGACGTTCTTGACTTGGCTCTTGCTTTTCATGAAAGGTTGTGCTTGGCCCTCTTCCATCATCCTCCCTCTTGAAAAGGATTTGTCCTCAAATCCAACGCTTTTTCTTCAACTAGGGGGATGAATGTGGCTGGATGGTGTCCATCATCTCCTCATTCTTGAGAAGATCTATCCTCAGATCTACAGACTTGATCTCGAATAGCAGCTTTTTGCTTCGTCAAGGTTTGTCCTCCCAGATTAAATGTCCATCTATGGGAATCTTGAAACAAAGCAAAGGAGTTAATGTGAGCAATTGGAGAAAACGCAATTGTATGAAGTTGCCATTTTTGTTTTTCTTTTGTCTTTGGCAACTTTTCGCAATATTTCTCTTTTGATGGTTGTATGTGTTCTCTAATCTTCTTATGTTTTGTAAAATTTACAATAGTAGTTACTTTTTCCTTAGGCATAATTCCTTTAGGAGGTGGTAACAACTTTAAAAGGGAAAGAGGACTATGTTCACATACAACTTCAAATGTAGAAATATGAGTAATCTTGTGGACTACTCCATTGTATGCATGCTCAAAAGGAAAAGGATACTCATCCCAAGAATTGTGGTTGTCTCTCATGATTTCTCGAAGCATCGTAGGAAGAACTATGTTTTCAAATTTTGGAGCTCTATCCATCACTATTTTTTAAGATAAATCATGGAGACTTGTTACTTTTCTAAGGAAGAGTTTATCCACATCCATGAAAAAGGAATCAAAACCTTTTGTTGTCCTAGGAAGCTCTAATATGAAATTTAGGCTTGTGTCTTCCCAAGGATCATTTGCAAAAGGTAAAGGAGTATAGAGTTCTTGAGACATTGCCTTAGGTGTAGTTTTAAAACAAGAATTGTACCTAAGGTAATGTCTTTGATCCTCTTTTCTCATGGCTGACAAAAGTTTTCCTTTTAAAAGCTCTAGAGTTTTATCAACTCTAATTTGGCCCATGAGTTCTCCTTCATGAAGAGTTTTTCTCTTATGTGTAAAGATAGTCTCGTTGTTACAACCATTGTTTATGAGAATTTGTACACTTGGCAATGGTTGTCTCAATAAAACATGACAAGTTTCTTTAGGCACTATGATGGAGATCAAGCTCAAGAGGACATGGAGGCCAATCAACAAGATCAAGACGAGGTGGAGGCATAAATGGAGGACGCCCATGGAGGTCAAAGCCCACCTCAAAGGATTACAAGAAGCATGTTCAAAGCTTTGGGAGCTAGAGGAAATTTATTTTCTCTTTTTGTAATTTCTTTAGTTAAAGGTGCTTAGAGGGAAATATTAGAAACCTCTTTTGTTATAGCATCTTTTAGGCTTTAGTTAGGAGCTTTAGGAGGGGGGTGTATTAGTAGACAGGTGTAGGAGTAGAATAGGAGGTGCCAAAGTGAAGGAAGAGGTCACACCTTCCTCATGCTTTGCAAATAGGCGCCGGTTCTAGAATGTTTTAGAGGGAATTTTGAAATTGTTTAGCTTGCATTTTCAGCACCTTAGGCTATAATTAGAGGTGCCCTCTTTGTAAAATTCAGATTGGAATTAATCTAATAAAACTCTACTCAAATTTTGAGTGAACTTTGGAGAGCTTTTGGAGCCTTCTTCTCTAGTCTTATCTTGATGGATCAATGGAGTCCTCAAGTGGCGGCATCACTCTTATCTAGAAGCATTCCACACTTCTAGTGGCGAGATCATCCAACATCCTTCCATCTTCATGAGCACTCTCTTATCCTTCCTTCCTTTTCTTTCTATTGTTTTTGTTAGCTTGTGTTCTTGAGTTTTGGGTTTGGTGTTCTTGCTGTTTTTTATGAGTTTTGGTTCGGCAGTTTTATATTTCAGCCCATTCATCTTGTTCCTTTGTTTTTCTAGCTCATTTGTTCGGTTCAATTCATTCTATAAGTAATATGTTCGGTGCAATTGCTTTTTCTTCCACCTTATTCGGTTCAATTTGACTATAATTGGTTCATCCAAATGAGTTTGGGATTTGGTACTAGTTTTTTTGGTGAGTTCTTGTCTTAGAACAATGATCCAACTCTAAGAAAAGTGCCTCTATAATGTCCAACTCAAGGTGATTCCTAAGAAGGTCAAGAACCTTTCTCTATATGGCTAGTGGAATCACATCACACTACCTCACATAAAAATTTGTCTTTGTAGATGCCTATAGATAACTTGACCTTCACTTGATGATATCTTAGCACATATGAGAAATAATCCACTACATTTTTATCTATGCAAGCCTCTTTTAAGGATTCTTCTTTTTTTACCAAGCTTGCAAGTGTTCCTTTACAAGAGGTAAGGCTAGGTTTTTCAACAAGAAACATGTTTTCAAAGGTATTTTTAATTTGATTATCTTGTTGAATGACCTTGTGGGAAGGAACACTCTTCTCCCACGCCTTTTGTTTCCCAAGGGTTTTCTCTTTTTCTATTTTCTCTCCATCCCTCTTATGTTTCATTTGTATTTGGTCTTTTACCACTTGGGAATGTGGTAAAGGGCTAAGTACAAACTTTTTGTGCTTGTGGATGAAGGAAATCTCGTTAGTTAGACCATCATGCTAGGTTTTCTTATCAAATTGCCATGGTCTACCTAATAAGATGTGACAAGCTTCCATAGGTACTACATCACATAAAACTTTGTCTTTGTAGCTACCTATAGAGAACTTGATTTCCACTTGTTTGTCTACACGTAGTTCCCCATTCTCATTGATCCATTGTAAATTGTAAGGTTTTGGATGAGGAACTACTTGTAGATTTAGTTTCTCAACCAATCTAGTGCTACAACAATTGCAGCATGATCCACCATCCACAATGAGAGAGCATATATTTTCTAAAACATTGCATCTAGTATGAAAGATGTTCTCTCGTTGTGTCTCGATGGATGCACTAGGTTGATTGTGGAGGATTCTTTGAATCATCAATAAGTCCCCCTCCAAAGGATTTATCCTCTCTCCTTCCCCTTTTTCCTTTTCTTTTGTACTAGGTTCATCCTCACCACTAGTGTACTCATCTTTTCCTTTTAAGAACAAAGCTCTTTGGTTTGGACATTGTGCTTGCACATGTCCTCTTCCAAAACACTTAAAACACTTGGTGTCCCTAGCATGGATGGGTGGGGTGGAGGCATCTTTTGCTAAGGGCTTGGTAGTTTCTTTGGGTTCTTCTCTAGATGTGCTACCTTCCCTTTTAAAGTCTTTCTTGGGATAAAAGTTTGAGTAAGAACCCACCCTTTGACTTGAAGTTTTGCGCAAATTTTGTTGTTCAACTTTAATGCAAAGTTGAACCAAGTCATTCAAGTCTTGGTAGGGCAGAAGTTCAACTCTATCCCTTATCTCAAGGTTGAGCCCACTTAGAAACCTAGATATGGTGGTGATCTCTTCCTCTCTAATGGATGCTCTCATCATGTAGAGCTCCATTTTCTGCCTATACTCTTCCACACTCATGTTCTTTTGTTGGAGTCTTTGGAGCTTGTCCATTAACTCCCTATGGTAGTAGGAAGGTATGTGGCGACGTCTTAGGTCTCCCCTAAGGTCATTCCAATACTCTATGGGAGGCTCCCTATGAAGACGTTTATCTCTCTCTAAAGAGGTCCACCAATACATGGCTTACTTTGGAAACTAAGGGTTGCTAAGGGTACCTTCCTTTCTTCACTCACCCTATGGCAAGCAAAGAGTTGCTCTACTTTCATCTCCCAATCTAGGTATACCGCTACATCTTCCTTACCATAGAAATGGGGTAGGTCTACCCTTACTTCCCTTGGGCTCTCTTCCTCTCTTCTTCTATTTCTCCTAGGGGGTGGTTGGTAGTAATCATGGATTCTAAGGCTTCCCTCCCCTAGAGATTCTTGGATTTGTGAAAGAGATGCATGGTTATTGGATTTTTTTGAATTTTGGGATTCCTCTTCCTTTGTTCTAGCTAACTCATTGATTTTAGACTCATTTTCCAATTGTCTATATGAAATGAGTTGTACGTCCTTTGCAAGTTGTTTTAAAAGAGATTTCATGGACTTTACATCACTTTCAATAGACTTAGAAGAATGAGAAGACATGACTAGAGCTTTGTGTATAAAAATGTTTTACTTTGTGAAAAATGAGGGAAGTTAAAGAAGGTAGTTTTCCAGGTAAGAGAGGTGAGTCACAATGGACTACTTAAATACCAAGTCTTGCCTTAGCCAAAAACTATCCCTCAAAATCTTCACACAAATCTTTCTCTTGGTAAACAACTTGAACACAATGAGGTTGAGAAATCAAATTTTTAATGCAAGAAACAATGCAAGTTATCTACAACCCAAGCAAAATTAGCAAAGTTTAAACAATACAATAACAAAGCAGAATAAGCGTAGCTAACTAAGGTAATTGATGTAAGTAAAACAATTAACAAAAAAAAATTAAGCTAGATAGTTTTAAGCTAGTCGGCCCTAGGTGAGGCTTCTTGGACACTTGGAGCCCTTGAAGACACACTCACCGTCTAATTGCGTAATTAAAAAGTAATTAACAAGAGTTAAGTTGCAAAGAAATTAGATGGAACTCCCTTTGTGGATTTTCTATTTGCACTTCCTTTGTTGTCTCTTCTTTGTTGGGCCTTCCAATGTATGTGGTGTATTTAGAATGTGTTTGTTTCTGCCCCTTGCCTTTGATCCTCTTAGGATTAGGTAATTAATTCTTCAATCCAGCACCTATTAAGCAAACTAGACTCCTCTCAAGTCAATTCCCACTCAATCAAGTACCAATTGATAATTAATCCACCACCAAGCTTAGAGGTCAAAGAAATAAAGCAAGAAACAAATTAGTTTGAAAAACAGTACCACACAAATGGAATTAAATGTGACACAACTTAGAAAGAGTTCAAAAGAATATTAGAAAATCAAATAAAAAGGGTACTCAAAGAAAGGATGGCACACAAAATAGAACCTATGGAATAGCACTAGATTTGATTTAAAAACCAAAAAAACAGCACCACTGAAACAAATTGTTGTGGTCCAGAATGCGTGATTTTCACAGATTTATGCTGAGCTGGCCTTTTAATATTTGCTTCTGAAAATTCATATTCAAACAAATCAAGATCTGAAAAAAATTTTGGCGTTGGTTTCACTCCAAACGCATGCACCATTTAATTTTAATAATTTTTTTAAAATCAGTGCTCAGAACCGCCAGTTGTAGCGTCAGATTTGCACACTTTTTTTGTAATATTTATCTTTTTTTTTATATTTCTGTTTTTCAACTGTTTTATTTGTTGTCCTTTCTCTAACACCTCAATCTAGTAAAATCCAGAGGCTCAAAATTTTCTTATGTTGCATTTAATTTTCATAAGCAAAATCAGCCAAAACAGAATGGTGGAAAACAGAGGATTCTGAAAATCTGGAAACAAAAACAGAAAGATATACCAACAAAAACACAATGGAATTAGTGTAAAGGAATTTGTGTGGATCTAACACACAAATATGAACTCAAACTAAAAAATAAAAAGCACCAAAGGATCAAAACACAACAGATTTCAGATCAAGCATTTAAACCAAAAGCAAGAAACAAATAAACTAAGAAAAGTACTACTAGGATTTGTTGACAATTTGGAAACACATGACTTAGACACAACTTATAGATTCATAAAATAAAATGACTCAACACATTAATATGAACCGAATGAAATTGCAATCAAGACTCAAGGAACCTAAAAATAAAAACAGCAACACAAAGTATCAAGAATCCTACACAAGATTGAAATAAGATGTTCAAGCACAATTTGAACAAAAACTACCGATTGAATTGAATAGAAAAGCATTCAAATCATATTAAAATCATAAAAACAGCAAGACAAGATGAACACAAGATGAACAACTTGGAAATAAGAAGAACTAAAAAATAAAATTGCAAAGAGATACTCATCTTTGAAGAACCATAGCTCTGATACCAAATGATGGCATTCCTATGAGCTCTTCTTTGATTTTGGTGAAGATGGTTGCGGAAGCTTAGTGGAGGAGAGTGGAACAAGGCCCTCCTAAGAGGTGTGGTGGCCTTGAAGGTGCATGAGGAGTAGTGAGGGTTGGAGTGGTTCGGCCATCTCCATTTGGGGGTGAAGGTTGAAGACTAAAAACCTAATTCTAGAGAGAATTTGGCAAGGGAGTAATTTGAATGGCACTTGGGTAGCATTACCTTACTCAAAATAGTCTTCCCAAAATACAAGGTGTTGGCTCCACCTTTTATAGGCTAAGGAGGACCATAATGCTACCCTAATGTTAATCAAAATGAAATGCAAATTACATCACATGGAGCACATGGCCGGCCTAGTGGGGAAACCTTCTGGAATGTGACCAAATCTTTAGCAAATCTAGGTCAAGTCTCATGGATTCAAGTTTATGCTATTTACACTACACTAATACTAAGCTACCCTTAATGGGCCTTCATGTAGCATATACAAATCTTCATGGATTCGCTTGGCCTAGACGCTCCTCCCTTTGTCCTAGACACTCCTCCCTATGCCCTAGACGCTCTTGGTTTGGCTTTGGATGCTCATGTCTTGGCTCTTGTCTTCTTATGTGAGGTTGTGCTTGGCCCTCTTCCATCAAAGAATTAGCAAGAACCATGATAAGTGAATCCTCCCTACCCAAATATTTTTGGGTTTGATTACATAGTGGTTTACTCAGTTGTTTCTGAGGACTGGATGTAGCTCTTGGCTTAAGAGTGAACCAGTATAAACTGTTTGTGTGATTCTCTCTTACCCTAAACTCCTTTAAATTATGTTTTAAGTTGTTTGATATTTCAACTGATATAAACAACCGATTGTTTCAAAGAAACTGATCCGATCGGTCATCGGTAGTCGATGACGTCAGCAGCAGAGAACCACGTGGACCACTTGCAGGGTGACACGTGGACCAGGTGGCAGAGAGGTCAGGGGGACGATCGCCAAGAGCGGTGATCGGTGGTCAGTAACCAAGTGACCACCGACAGATCAGGCGGCAGAGAGGTCGAGGGACAGATCATCCGGAATGGTGATCGGTGGTCAGTAGCCAAGTGGCCACCAACAGACCAGTTCTCAGACTAACGCCTGAAGGCAGAACGCGAGAAGCAAATAAACACTGATCAGTCATCGGGGTTTCGTGTTACGCGCAGTTAAACTGGGACTGAGGTTCCCAGCGAGAGCGTTATGCATGGATCTCGCATGAGTACACCTCAGGGAATCGTGCACGAGAGTGGCCTGAGGGAACTAGTAAACCAGTCAGTGATTGGTGATTCCCTCAACCCACTACGTGCGTGGCATCGTGAAGGGTAAGCCGCCTACTCAGAGAGCAATGTTTGGTGAGTGTGCCTAGACCAGCCACACCCGACGTTCTCCCAAGAGTATGCGATCTGCCCAGATGAGAGAAACATCCTAAGTTACTCCGCAAGGGCGTGACTTAGGCACACAAAGAGAAGCGCTAGAGCCCTTCGAGTGAATGACACGTGGGTGGTTAGATGTGAGTTGCAGGCCTCCACGTGTCATCTTCTGAGAGGGGTGCGGTCCAGACAAAAGAGCACTCCGTACCACTAAAGGTACAGACAGGCGCAGCCAAGCGCAGAGACGCGCAGACATGCACAGACTCTCACGCTCCCCACTGTTGGTTCTGAAGGTACGCTTTCTCTGAAAAGCATAACAGGGTTCTGACATATGCCAGAAAAGCATAACAGAATTCTGTTATGCCCAGAAGCAGAAAAAGAGAGATAAAACAGAGAATCAGGGGGAGAGTGTGGGGAAAAAAAACGAAAAAACAGAGTGCTAGAGTTCTTACACACACGCTACTAGTTTTCTAGTTTTTGGTGGTTCTGTGGACTAACTTGATCGTCGGAGTGCAAACGGCCGCCAGAGGCGCCGTCTGTGTGTTTTGCAGGTCACGTTTGGAGATCCAAGAGAAGGTTCTGAGGGTGATTCTGTAGAAAACGCAGTCGCGTAGACGGGGCAGAGTGTGCTACAGAGCGATTCCTCCACGTTCGAGTTGCCGGCAGGATCATTTGGCGCCCACCGTGGGGCCCGAGTGAATCGGTGTCCCATATATACCACAGTTTTAAAGACTTACCAGAGTTTTTTCAGTTTCGTTGATAGAGAGAGATGCCTAGAAACAAACAACCATCACCTGCGCCATCCGCTGACGAAGGAGCTGTGACAATGGCGCAGGTCCTGGAAATGGTGCGCACGCTGCAGGATAACGCCGCAACGTCAAAGGTTGAACAAGAGAGGATGCAGACGGAGCTAGCTGCGTCGCAAAGCAGGAACGACGAGCTGAATCGCGTCAATGAGGAGTTGAGAAGGACGCTGCAAGCGCAGAGGGAACACGTGGTTGACGAAAGGGTGTCTAGGCAGCCCTCACCTCCAAGAGCGTTCCCCATGCCATTCTCCCCTGAGATCATGGGAACCATGGTGCCTCCCAACCTGGTGGGGGTGAAGGCATCGTTCAAAGGGGTAGAAGACCCGGAGGCGCATCTGACAGCGTTCCACACCTAGATGATGTTGTCTGGGGGTTCAGACGCTGTCTACTGCAAAATGTTTATGAGTACGCTCAGCGGAATCGCCATGGAGTGGTTCGTAAGCCTACCAGAAGGACACATCACGTCTTTCTCTCAGTTCTCGAAGCTCTTCACTGAGCAATACATCGTCAACAAGGCACCTGCAGTGGTGTCCTACGATCTGTTCGACGTGCGCCAATACCAGGGGGAGTCGCTGAAGGACTACCTCAACCGCTTTGGGGCACAAGTAGTTAGATTGCCCAGCAAAGATGAAGATATGCTGGTGCACGCGTTCAAGAAGGGAGTGCTGCCTGGCCCCTTCAGCGAGTCTCTCATCAGGAGCCATCCCAGCACCTTTGCAGAGATCCGACGACGTGCGGTGGCACACATAGTGGCAGAAACAGAGGTTTCTGAGAAGAGAGGAAGTGCTGCACGACCAAGACCGCGTGGAGGGCAAGGGAAGCCACCGCAAGCAAGGGTGCATGAGGCCAAGGAGGGGAAGAAGGTGCGGGAAAAACCTCGCCCCTATGCACCAGGCAAAGACCAGAGCAGGGGGCGTGCAAGGGAGAATAACGCACCCCCGAGATACAACTTCATGGTGGGATTGGCGGATCTCATTGCCCTTCCTGCTATAGCCGCAAGACTACGAGTACCAGAGAAGACAGATAAGGTACTTGGAAGGAAGAAGAATGAATGGTGTGAGTTTCATCAGGCCTTTGGCCATACACTTCATTCCTGTTTGGCGCTGGGACACCAACTGGCAGAGTTGGTGAAGTCTGGTTTCCTAGCAGATTACCTACGTGAGCCGCAGAGTGATCGCGCGTCAGGATCCCAGATTGAAGAACAGCAGCATGAAGTCCCTGTGCATGGGGAAGTGCAGACGATCGCGGGAGGCTTCTCTGGTGGGGGATGCACAGCTTCACAGAGAAGGAGATACGCTCGATCGGTAATGGCGGTAGATGCGGTAAATGAGAGTCATTACCCTGAAGTGGACATCATCTTCAGGAAAGCGGATCTACGGGACGTTGTCCCACACGACAACGACCCTGTGGTCATTTCTCTCATCACTGCGGGAAGGCGAGTGCACCGAGTACTCGTAGACCAAGGAAGTTCGGCAGACGTCATGTTCTGGCCAACATTCAACAAGTTACAGTTATCCCCTGACCAGCTAAGACCGTATACTGGTTGTCTCTACGGTTTTGCAGGAGATCAAGTAGAGGTGCGGGGATACATCGAGCTGAGGACAACGTTCACTGACGGAACGACAGCCCGCACTGAAAAGATAAAGTACCTGGTGGTGAACGCCAACACTCAATAGACTGGGCGCGATACCATCGACAAGGCATATGAAGTTGAAGCTGCCGTCGATGGAGGGGACCGTGATAACCATCAAGTCGGATCAGGCTGAGGCAAGACGCTGTTATGAGAACAGCTTGAAGCAAAAGAGAAGTGTGTGCCACGTCACCACAAAACCACCACCAGGCGTGCGCGAAGAGCGATCGGTGGTCAGGGAGACACAGGGCGCTCAGAGGATGGAGGATGCTGCGGTGGGGGGCTCCCAGGTAGCCCAAGTTGAAAAAGAAGAGGAAGGCGCGATCACTCCCCGCGAGTCAGGGATCGCGAGGGCGGTCATCGCCAGCGAGAGAAGGCCCCACCCAGCTGAAGGATGGGTCGAAGTGGACGTCGGGGGAAGAAAGTTCAAGTTAGGGGGATCCCTCGCTGAAGAAGAGCGAAGGCTGATCATGGGTGTGATTGAGAAGCACATGAGTGCCTTTGCATGGTCAGCATCCGACATGCCAGGAATCGACCCCGATTTCCTCTGCCATCGTCTGTCGATGGACCCCATGGTTCGACCTGTGCGACAGAGGCGAAGGAAATTCAACGAGGAAAAGAGAAGGTGATCCACGACGAAGCGCAGAAGCTCCTTGCCGTAGGGCACATCAGAGAAATCCAGTACCCCGAGTGGCTAGCGAATGTGGTACTGGTTCAAAAGGCAAGCGGCAAGTGGAGAATGTGCGTGGACTTCACTGACCTCAACAAGGCGTGCCCCAAGGATTCTTACCCCTTACCCAGCATAGATGCTCTAGTTGATAGCGCCTCGGGGGGAAAGCTACTCAGCTTCCTGGACGCTTTCTCGGGGTATAACCAGATCAGGATGCACCCAATGGATGAATGCAAGACTGCGTTTATGACCGAACGGTCGTGCTATTGCTACAAGGTCATGCCATTCGGGTTAAAGAATGCGGGGGCTACCTACCAGCGGCTCATGGACAGGGTGCTCTCGCCCATGCTGGGAAGGAACGTACACGCCTATGTAGATGATATGGTGGTTACGTCCGTAGAGAAGAAGCATCATGAAGCTGATCTGGAAGAGCTATTCACCACCATTGCCAAGTACAGGCTGAAGCTCAACCCTGAGAAATGCATTTTCGGTGTGGAGGCTGGGAAGTTCTTGGGTTTCCTCTTGACAGAGCGGGGAATCGAAGCTAACCCGGAGAAGTGTGCGGCGATCGTGGCAATGAGGAGCCCAATGACGGTGAAGGAGGTGCAGCAGCTCACCGGCCGCTTGGCGGCTCTGTCCCGGTTTATGTCCGCTGGAGGGGAGAAAGGTCACCCATACTTCCAGTGTCTCAAACGCAACAGCAAATTTCTCTGGACATAGGAGTGCGAGGAGGCCTTCATCAAGTTAAAGGGGAACCTGGCGAGCCCACCAGTCTTGCGAAAACCCTAGGTAGGCATCCCTCTTTGTCTATATCTTGCTGTGACGGAGAGAGCAGTCAGCTCGGTCCTGGTGCAAGAGCAGAGCCAGGCCCAGAGGCCTGTTTACTTCGTGAGTAAAGTGCTGCAAGGCCCTGAAACGAGGTACCAAGCCCTCGAGAAGGCTGCTCTGGCAGTGGTGTTTTCAGCCAGAAGACTCAGGCATTACTTCCACAGCTTCACAGTGGTGGTAATGACTGATCTGCCTATCCAGAACGTATTGAAGAAACCTGATGTAGCAGGCAGGATGGTCAAATGGGCAGTAGAATTGTCAGAATTTGATATTCAGTACGAGCCCCGAGGACCGATCAAGGGGCAGGTGTTCGCGGACTTTGTAGTCGAGCTATCATCGATCGCGACACCTGCAGAAGGGCTAGATTTCCGATGGGTGTTATCGGTGGATGGCTCCTCTAATCAGCAGGGAAGCGGCGCTGGAGTCATCCTGGAAGGACCAAATGGGGTACTGATCGAGCAGTCCCTCCGTTTTGCCTTCAAAGCTAGCAACAATCAGGCGGAGTATGAGGCCCTGATCGCAGGAATGTTGCTAGCAAGAGAAATGGGAGCAAGAAATCTGCTGGCCAAGAGCGATTCGTTACTGGTCACCGGGCAGGTTACGGGGGAGTTCCAAGCAAAGGATCCCAGATGGCAGCCTACCTGGAGTATGTGCAGCTCCTGAAGACGTCCTTCGCCGAGTTTGAGTTAGTGCACGTGCCAAGAGAGCAAAATGCCCGAGCAGACTTGCTTGCCAAGCTGGCCAGCTCAGGCAAGGGGGGGAAGCAGAGGACCGTCATTCAGGAGACCCTGAAGGTGCCGCGCGCGTTCGTATCAGACAACCAGGTGCTTCATGTATACAAGTCAATGGAGCGTCTAACGATCGGTCATCGGTCGTTGACCCAAGAAACGCTAAGAGCACCGAGGGTGAGATCGCGACCCTCAAAGACCGATGAGTCGATGGAGGTCCATGCGGAGAAGGAACCCGACACCTGGATGACGCCATACCAGCTATACTTAGAAGATGGTGTACTCCCGCTCGATCTGGCAGAGGCAAAAAGAATAAAGAGGGGTTCAAGTAAGTTTACTCTTATAGATGGAAGCCTATTTAGATTTGGATTTTCTCACCCTGTGCAGATCTGTGTACACGGCGAACAATGCACCAGGCTCATGTCTGAGCTGCACGAAGGGGTGTGCGGAAGCCACGTAGGTGGTCGCGCTTTGGCAAGTAGAGTACTCCGCGCGGGGTACTACTGGCCAAAGCTGAAGGAAGATTGCATAAGGTTTGCTCAGCGATGCAAGCAGTGTCAGCTGCATTGAGACTGGCACAAGGCACCCCCTGAGGAGTTGAGGTCCATCCATAGCCCGTGGCCATTCCATACATGGGGGATTGACATCTTAGGACCCTTTCCCCTGGCGACAAGGCAGATGAAGTTCCTCATCGTGGCCATCGAGTATTTCACCAAGTGGGTGGAGGCAGAGCCAGTCGCACACATCACCGCACAGAAAGTTGAACACTTCGTCTGGAAGAACATTGTCTGCCGCTTCGGAATACCCAAGAGGCTGGTTTCCGACAATGGCACCCAGTTCACAAGTCATCAGCTGAGGAAGATGTGTGAAGAGTTAAAGATACAACAGGTCTTCGCATCAGTGGAGCACCCACAAACCAATGGGCAGGTGGAGTCAGCAAACCGAGTGCTGCTCAGGGGGCTGAAGCGAAGACTGGACAAGGCCAAAGGAGGCTGGGCAGAGGAGGTCCCCAGAATTGTATGGTCTTATCACACCACCCCATAGTCCAGCACCCATGAGACACCCTTCAGCCTTGTCTATGGGACAGACGCCATGATTCCTGTGGAGATACAGGAGAGCTCCCTCAGATTCCTGAACTTCGTTGCTGAAGAGTCCAACGAAGAGCGTAAGGTAAATCTGGATTTGCTAGACGAAGTGCGAGAAGAGGCCAGAGTCAGTGCTGAAGCTGTGAAGAGAAGAGTAGAGCGGAGGCACAACTCTAAAGTGAGGCCCAGGCGCTTCCAGGAAGGTGATATGGTGATGAGAAAGGCGCATCAGAATGACATGCAGAACAAGTTATCCCCAAAGTGGACAGGCCCGTACAGAGTGGTGGAGACATTGGAGAACGGAGCCTATCGCCTAGAGACTTTGGAGGGAGGAGCAATCCCAGAACGTGGAACGCCACCCATTTAAAATTTTATTTCAGTTAAAGTTGTACAGTAATGGCGTTCTCGCGCTAAAGATACATGCATTGTATGTGGTGGAAATAGTTGAACAGACAAGGGGGCACTCTTTTCCCTAAGGAGGGTTTTTAACGAGGCCACCCAATTAAAGAAAAATTTCCAGCATATCAAGTGTGCTCAAGTATTAAAGTTAAAATCCTCCTTGCCCCAGGTGCAAGTGCAGGTGATTGGTTGGGCCCTACTTGCCCTAGGCGCAAGTACTGGCACCGATCTAAGTCTTCCTCACCCCAGGTGTGAGCGCAAGCAGTTAAAGGTTTGAAAAGCCAGGGGTGCTAGTAAGACCAAGGGAGGGAAAGGAAAGGTTTTGACGAAACGTCCTTACCCACTTGGCATACACCAATATTGGCCCAGTAAGACTCTTAGTCCGAAACCCTTCTCACCCCAGGAGTGAGGCAGGGAATGAGCGACTCAACCCGCCAAAGGGTGATGACCGTTGGGAAAGTAAGAGGGGTTAGCGAGAAACACTTTTCTTTCCCCAAGACGAGGCATCACCTTGAGCGATCGATGTCAAAGTCCTCTATGCACTTAGCGCTAGAGCGACAGAGAAAGCTAAGTAAAGACTAAAGAACGATCACTGATGAGTCGTCAGTAATTGGCTAGTGGTGCAAAGCAGCGCACGAGGACTGTTAAACACCAAGCTGAGGGAATAGCCAGTCGTGATCAAGTAGAAGCGAAAGAATAAGAGAAGCAGATCGCGCTAAGCCTAAGCTGGTTAACACTTAGTCGTGCGCAAAGTGAAAGACGAAGCTCAAGATCGCGCTAAGCCTAAGCTGGTTAACACTTAGTCGTGTGCGAAAGGAAAGGTAAAGCCCAAGATCGCGCTGAACCTAAGCTAGCTAACAGTTAGTCGCGCACATAAAGATAAGTGAAGTTCAAAGAAAATACAAGGGAAGAAACTGATGCAAGAAAAGAAGCATTGAGATATTACATTCATAGCCAAGTCTTATACAATTTTAAAGTACAAAGAAAAATTGTGCAGAAGCTAAATTTACAGAGAAGAGAAAGGTTTAAGGGGCAGGAGGGATGAGCTTTCCATCCACCACTTCATGGTAGATGCTGAACTGCGAGAGGTCCAGGTCTGGGAGAACGCATCTGATTTGCTCGAGTGCTAGCTCGAATCCATCTGTAAGGGCATCAACACCCACGTTCATCAAATCAGCCTTCTCCACCTCCAGTTCTTGCTTTGAAGCCTCCGCAGCATCTCTCTCAGTGGTGACGGCAGCAAGGGAGGAGGCAGCTTCAGACAGTTTGCCCACCACCTCCTCAAGTCTCTTCTCCCCAGCAGCAGCTGCTTCTTTGGTGGACTCGAGCTCCCCCAATAGCTGAGTGTTCTGTTGGCGCAGGGAGGAAGTCTCGGCCTTAAGCTCCACCACCTCGCAGTCCAAAGAGCTCACCATCTGCCCCATCAAGATCTCCGTCTTGATGGTCTCTTGGACCTGCGCTAGGTATTCCCTCCTAGCCTTCTCCACCATGCCTCGCATCAGTTCAACGGACCCTTGAGCAGCTTCGAAGTCACTTCGTAGTGACTCCTCGTCGTGCTCAAGCTCCTTCACCCTCTTCTCCAGGGCTATTTGTTTGCGATGCTGGGTGGAGAATTCCAGAGAGAGCACCACCTGCCTTGCCAGGTGCATGTCAACCTCATCACCATTCCACTCGACGAGCTCCCGGTTACTTATGAGCTGTCGAACTAGGGTGATGACCCTGCTGAAATTCTCGTGGGTGGCCCCAGAAGCGCTTGGGCGCGAGCTAGACCCACCACATTCAGCAATGGTGGTAGGGATTGGCAGCAGTGGTGGTGGTGCACCCCCAGTTTGGGCAGAAGCACCCCCAGCAGGATGAGCGGATGGACCAGGTGACTGGCCTGCTGGGGGGAAGATGGCAGTTTGGTAGTTGGAGGCAACTGCTGGCCTGGAGAAGGAAGGTTGATGGGCTCTGAGGCAGTTTGAGCGCAGGGAGGAGAGGAAGACCTTTCCTCTACTTCCACCACCTCAATCTCTCCAGGCTGGAGAGATGAGGCCCCCTCAACTGCCGCTCTCTTCCTCTGGCGGTGTACGAGAGGAGAGCCTGAGCTCTCCTCTTCAGTTGAAGCAGCAGCAGCAGCAGCAGTTGAAGTGGAGGCCTTCACCAGCCTTTTCCTTTTCTTCCCTTGCTCGGGGCCTCCAGCTGGCGCGACCGAGAGTGGGGGGGCTGCGATGGGCTCAGTTGTAGAGGAAGAGGAGCCAGTGCCCTTGGCTCCCCTACGTTTGGCCAGCTCCAATAAAGCTAGCTTCCTGTCCTTCCCCGACATTGAGTCTGCATAGATGGAAAAAGGAAGAGTTAGATGACCAAGGTATGCATGTAAGTTAAGAAACACATAAGCGCATGCATGAAAAGGTGCAGGTATCCTAAGAGGAGAATGAAGAGCTACCTATATACTTTTTTAAGGCCACCACATCGAACTCGTCTTTGATGAGACGAGCAGAATTGTACTTGGCCCCCAAGAGCAGCCCGCACAGCTCGCGCTCATAAGGGGCCATAGCTTCGAGGTCCCTGGATTTCTTGAACTCAACTCCAGGAACCCAGTAGAGGGGGTACCCCTCGAGCAGACTTGGACTTTGAGGGGTAGCAGATATCATGTAGAATCTGCCCTTCCAATCTTTGAAGGATTGCTTGTACAGGCCCAGGAGCACCCGTCCAGCAACCCCGTTCAGGCTGACCCAGGACCTGTCCCCAGGGTTCTTCGCTTCGAAGAAGTAGAGGAACACGTCCACGGAGGCGTTGTGCCCGAAATAGTTGCAGAGGATTTGAAACGCCCGGATGAAGGCCCAGGCATTTGGATGGAGTTGGCAAGGCGCGACGTTTAACTCCATCATCAGCTCCTTTTCGAAGAAAGTGAAAGGGAGGCGCAGCTTTAGCCTTTTGAAAATGGCGGAGTAGATGAAGACGAAGGGCACCCCATTGGTGGCCCTGTCATCCGCGCAGATAGGCATTCCTCGAGGAGGAATGCGGATTTGGATATTGAAGTCATTCTCCCTGTCGATGGAGCAGGAAGGCTCGTCGGGGTTGCGACTTAGCAGGGACGTGAGATGACCCTTGGGCAGCAGGGTGGAGGTTTCAGCGAGCAATGCCAGGGGAGCCCATTCGTAGACCCTGACATTGTCGTGGTAGGAGGTAGCCACAGGCGGTGGTGGAGCTGGCGCACTCGCGGAAGGCTGTGCACCAGAGGATGGCGCACTCGTGGAAGGCTGTGCACCAGAGGATGGGGCAATGATGCGCGCAGTTTGTTTCAAGCGAGCCATCGTGAGATAGCTGCAAATGGAGAAAAAACGAAAAGGTCAGAATGAATGGAAGAAGAGGGAATGATGAATGTTTCGGTGAAAACAGAAAAGGGAAAGGAGAAGGAGATGCCCAGGTGAAAAGAGAAAGAAGAAGAAGCAGAAGTCAGAGCGAGGGCATGAAAAAACCCTAGCGCGGGTTCGAGAGAGGGAAATAGAGAAGATGAATGCATGATAACCAGAATGATAAATGCAATCGGTAAAGATGACCAAAAAGGGGCCAGGGAGAAGAAAAACCATACCTTTGGATGATCGCAAGAGTTTGGGAAGCAGAAAATTTGAAGAAAGATGGGTGCGCAGAGGAGAAGTTCGCAGAGAGTCTGGGAGTCGAATGAAGAAGATGGAGGAACAGTGAAAGGGCGCGCCAATTTGAATAAGAGAAGCGCTAGCGATGCACAGCACTGGCCGTTGATGGGGCCACGTGTCGCAAGATTAAGAGAAGAAGTCCAAACGTTAAAGAAGCAGCACGTGAGGTGGCACGTGAGGCGGCCCCACTTGCCACGTGGGCTGAGGGCACGACCACTTAGTCTCTTCGCTGAGAACGAGTTCTCGACTCGAGACTGGGGGGCTTGTGATCCGATCGGTCATCGGTAGTCGATGACGTCAGCAGCAGAGAACCACGTGGACCACTCGCAGGGTGACACGTGGACCAGGTGGCAGAGAGGTCTGGGGGACGATCGCCAAGAGCGGTGATCGGTGGTCAGTAACCAAGTGACCACCGATAGATCAGGCGGCAGAGAGGTCGGGGGATAGATCATCCAGAATGGTGATCGATGGTCAGTAGCCAAGTGGCCACCAACAGACCAGTTCTCAGACTAACGCTTGAAGGCAGAATGCGAGAAGCAAATAAACACTGATCAGTCATCGGGGTTTCGTGTTACACGCAGTTAAACTGGGACTGAGGTTCCCAGCGAGAGCGTTATGCATGGATCTCGCATGAGTACACCTCAGGGAATCGTGCACGAGAGTGGCCTGAGGGAACTAGTAAACCAGTCAGTGATTGGTGATTCCCTCAACCCACTACGTGCGTGGCATCGTGAAGGGTAAGCCACCTACTCAGAGAGCAATGTTTGGTGAGTGTGCCTAGACCAGCCACACCCGACGTTCTCCCAAGAGTATGCGATCTGCCCAGATGAGAGAAACATCCTAAGTTACTCCGCAGGGGCGTGACTTAGGCACACAAAGAGAAGCGCTAGAGCCCTTCGAGTGAATGACACGTGGGTGGTTAGATGTGAGTTGCAGGCCTCCACGTGTCATCTTCTGAGAGGGGTGCGGTCCAGACAAAAGAGCACTCCGTACCACTAAAGGTACAGACAGGCGCAGCCAAGCGCAGAGACGCGCAGACATGCACAGACTCTCACGCTCCCCACTGTTGGTTCTGAAGGTACGCTTTCTCTGAAAAGCATAACAGGGTTCTGACATATGCCAGAAAAGCATAACAGAATTCTGTTATGCCCAGAAGCAGAAAAAGAGAGATAAAACAGAGAATCAGGGGGAGAGTGTGGGGGGAAAAAAAAACGAAAAAACAGAGTGCTAGAGTTCTTACACACACGCTACTAGTTTTCTAGTTTTTGGTGGTTCTGTGGACTAACTTGATCGTCGGAGTGCAAACGGCCGCCAGAGGCGCCATCTGTGTGTTTTGCAGGTCACGTTTGGAGATCCAAGAGAAGGTTCTGAGGGTGATTCTATAGAAAACGCAGTCGCGTAGACGGGGCAGAGTGTGCTACAGAGCGATTCCTCCACGTTCGAGTTGCCGGCAGGATCAGAAACAACCATTTGTTTTTTTGTCGCTTTGCTGTATAATTGATGATGTTCTAAGCTAACTTGATTCCTGTTACGGATTTATACACAAAATTTCATTAAACCTTCAAAAGATTTCGAAAATTCTTTAAAATCAATTCACCCCTCTCTTGTTTAAAGGCCACATATTCTAACTCAAATGACACCGTGCGATGGCCTCTGACAACCTGATTATTGCTTCCAAATGAAATAGGGTTGGTTAGATTGAAATGCAAAAAAGTGTACAAGTGGAAGTCGTTTTCGGATAATGAACAAAGCTGAACAAATCCTTCTATGGAGGCACTAATGGTGGCGATTGGATAATTGCGAAAGGATTTCGTACAGCTTGGCGACAGCTTGGCGACAACTTCGTGAGGAGGGCTTCACAGCTAGGGCTTCGTGTCTAGGCAGTGAGAGAGGTTTGGGTGTTTAGGGTTTCAATGTTTAGGCAGAGAGAAGTTTGACTATTTAGGCAGGGAGAGGAAGAGAGGGAAGAAATATTTTCAAAAGTATTTGGGAATAAACTAATTTCGGTTACTAAAAATGATGGAAGAGGGTCAAGCACAACCTTCCATGAAAGGCAAGAGCCAAGTCAAGAGCGTCTAGACCCCAAGCCAAGAGCGTCTAGACCCAAGCCTAGCATCTAAGACCAAGCTAGGAGCGTCTAAAGATCATGCTAGGAGTGTCTAAGATCAAGCTAGGAGCGTCTAAGACCAAGCTAGGAGCGTCTAAGACCAAGCTAGGAGCGTCTAAGACCAAGCCAAGAGGGTCTAGAACAAGAAGACTTGGATCAAGCTATTAATGGGAAAAGGCCTAATAGCACATATTCCGTGAAGGCCCAACAAATGTAGTTTAGCTTTAATTGGGGTGTAAATAGCATAGCCATGTGGACAAATGTTTATTTTTCTGCACATTAGAATTAAGGAAGCATTAACCTTGATTAACTAAAGGTTTCTAGAAACCTTTACTAATAAAGGACCATGTGCACCCATGTGCACCCATGTGCCATGTGCACCCATGTGCTTCACATTTTCCATTTCATTTGGCTTACATTTGTGTAGCATTTAGGTCATCAAATCTGGTCCTCTTTAGCCTATAAAAAGAGGAGCCTACACCTTGTATTTGCAAGATTATTGTGAGTAAAGTTATGCTGCCCATATTGTGCCAAGCTTTGCTTCTACCTAGTTTCTAGGCTCTAATCTTCACATCCTTCACCTCTCATTGGGCTGGCCGAACCTCCCAACTTCCATACACACCATGCACCTTCAAGATCACCATAGCTCTTAGGAGGATCTTGCACATACACATCCATGGCTTCCGCACCATTTTTCACATGATTCTAAGAAGAGCTTCATGAATTTGCTATCATTTGGTATCATGAGCTTAGGTTCCTCAAGATGAGTTGTTCTTGGTCTTTTCATTTTTAGTTCTTCTTGATTTCATGTTGTTCATCTTATTTCCATAATTGTCTTGCTGTTTTTTACATTTTAATTTGTTTTGGTGTGCTATTTGGAAGATCCAACCGGTGCACTTTGTTCAATTGATCTTGAACAATTCTTGTGCAAATTGTGATAGGATTCCATACACCTTGAGTGGTTGTTTTTCTTTTAGGAATTTGAGTCTTTATTGCTTTCTTGTTTTGGTTCATATTATGCTTTTGAGTCTTTAATTTTTGAATCCATATATGTTTTGTCAAGTCATGTTCATCCACAATGTCAACAATTCTTAATAGTCCTTTATTTGGCTTGATTGTTTCTTGATTTTGGGTATATTTAATTGCTTTGAAACTGTTGTGATATTGATCTTTTGGTTCCTTTTATTTTTAGTTTGAGTTCATATTTGTGTTTAGATCCTACACAAATTCTATTTCACAAACTCCATTGTGTTTAAATTTTGGTCGCTTGCTATTTTTGTTTCCAGTTTTTTTCCAGAATCCCCTGTTTTACATTCTCTGCGCTGGCTGTTTTGTTCCAGAAAATTATTTTCACTCATAGGAAATTTTTTATTCTCTGGAATATGCAAGATTAGGCTGTTACAGAAAAGACAAAAAAGAATCAGCTCAAAAGAGTCAATAGAAAAAAAATGATAAATATTTTAAAATCAGTGTGCAAATCTGGGCGCTACAGTTGGCGTAACTGAACACTGAAATTGAAAAACTTATTTTAAAAAAATGGCTGATGCGTTTGGAGTGATTCCAAATCCAGATTTTAGTTAAGATCTTGAATATCTTGCATATCAATTTTCAGAGGCAAATTCCAAAAGGGAAGCTCAGCATAAATTGGGGAAAAACACGTTCTCTGACCCACAACAATTTTCCAGTGGTGCTGTTTTTTATTTTGTAATCTAATTCTAGTGCTATTCTTAGGATTCTTTTGTGTGCCTACCTTTATTTGCTTGTCTAATATTCTTGGAACTCTTTCTAGTTGTCACAATCTAACTCCATTTGGGTGGTACTGTTTTCTTCAATTAAATTGTTTCTTGCTTTTATTCTTTGGCCTCTAAATTTGGTGCTGGAATTTATTCTCTTTTGGTGCTTAATTGAGTGGAAATTTGACTTGGATAAGGTCTAGTCTTCTTGATAGGTGCTGGAATTGGAGAATTAAGACCTTCATTCTAAGGGGAACAAAGACAAAGGCAGAATCAAACACTTCTCAAAACACCACAAACACTTGGAGGGCCCAACAAGCAAAGACAACCAAGGAAGTGCCAATAGCAAAAAGAGGATCAACAAAGGGAGTTTTCTTAATTTCTTGGCAACTTAGTTTGTGTTAATTACTTCTTTAATTACGTGATTAGACGGTGAGTGTGTCTTCAAGGGCTCCAAGTGTCCAAGAAGCCTCACCTAGGGCCGACTAGTGTAGAGTTTTTAATTAGCAATTGTTAATTGTTTTTAATTACATTACTTGCTTAATTAGTTACGTTTTGCATGTGTGGTTGTCTTGTTTAAGCTTTGTTAATTAGTTAGCTTGCATTGTTTTCTTGCATTTGATTTCTCAACTTAATTCTGTTCTAAGTGATTTACTAAGAGAAAGCTTTGTGTGAAGACATTGAGGGATAGTTTTTGGCTAAGGCAAAGGCTTGGTATTTAAGTAGTCCTTTGTGACTCACCTCCCTTACCTGGAAAACTACCTTCTTTGACTTTCCTAAATTTTCTCAAGGTAAAATACTTGTATACACAAAGCTTTAGCCATGTCTTCTTCTTCTCATTCTACAAAGTCTATTGGAAGTGAATTAAAAACTTTAAAAACTCTTTTGAAAGAAGTTTCACAAACTGTGCAATCAATTGCATATAGACAATTGGAGAGTGAGACTAAACTTAATGTTTTGAGTAAAGCAAAGGATGAGAAGTCTCACATTCTAAAAAAATTACCTTCTCATGAATATATCTCTAAAGATAATTATTCTTTTGGGGAGGGAAGCATTAGAGTAAATGATTATTATCAAGTATCCCCTAAAAGACATAGAAGAGATAGAAAAGAACAAGAAAACACAAGAGAGGTTAGGGCAGACCAACCCCATTTCCATGGAAAAGAAAATATAGAAGCTTGCCTAGATTGGGAAATGAGGGTAGAAAAATTGTTTGCTTCCCATAAAGAAAGAATAGAAAGAAAAATACAAAAGAAGAGAGGGGAAGTCGAAAGGGAAGGTAAAGAAAAAGAAAAGCATGAGAAGACCCTTGAAGAACAAAAGGCGTGGGAGAAGAGTGTTCCTTCCCACAAGGTCATTCAACAAGACCAAAGATTTAAAAATACCTTTGAAAATATGTGTCTTGTTGAACAACCTCAAAGCCTTACCTTTTGTAAAGGAACACTTGCAAGCCTAAGTGAAAAAGAAGAGTCTTTAAAAGAAACTTGCATAGATAAAAATGAAATAGATTATTTCTCATATGTGCTAGGATATCACCAAGTGAATGTCAAGTTTTTTATAAGCATCTACAAAAACAAATTTTTATGTGAAGTAGGGCCTAAAGAAACTTGTCATTTCTTATTGAGACAACCATTGCACAGTGTACAAATCCTTATAAACAATGGTTGTCACAACGAGACTATCCTTACACATAAGAGAGAAAGTATTCATGAAGGAGAACTCATGGGACAAATTAGAGTTGATAAAACTCTAGAGCTTTTAAAAGGAAAACTTTTGTCCCCCATGAGAAAAGAAGTTCAAAGACATTACCTTAGGTACAATTCTTGTTTTCAAACTACACCCAAGGCAATGTCTCATGAACTCTATACTCCTTCACCTTTTGCAAATGATCCTTGGGAAGATACAAATTTCATATTAAAACTCCTTAGGACAACTAAAGGTTTTGATTCAATTTTCATGGTTATGGATAAACTCTTCTCTAGAGAAGTGCTACATCTTCATGGTTTATCCTCAAGCATAGTGTTGAATATAGCTTCAAATTTCGCAAACCATGATTTGAGGATTTCCTTTGGAAAACTTGCAACTAAGTTGCACACTTTAAATTCTTATCATCCTCAAACGCATGGTCAAAATACATTTGAAAATCTAGCTCTTTCTACTATGCCTAGTATAATCATAAAGTGGACACACAACTCTAGAGATGAGCAAACATACCATAAAGTAGTTCACAAAACTACTTATTTTTCTACTTTTAAAGTCATGTGTGGCCTAAATCATCTTTCTCCTTTTAATTTGTTACCATCTCCTATAGGATTTATGCCTAAAGAGAAAGTAACCACAAATGAACATTTTTAAATACATAAGATGATTAGAGACCACACACAACCAATAAAAGAGAAACTTTGTCCAAGGTTGCCAAAACCAAAAGAAAAACAAAAATGGCAACCTAGTAAAATTAATTTGCAAACTAACACCTATGCCTTATTTGATTATTTCTATAAGTGGACGTTTGACCCAGGAGGACAAGCTTTGGCGAAGCAAGAGGCTGTTATCCGAGATCAAGTCTGAAGATCTGAGGATAGATCTTCTCAAAGAAGGAGGAGATGATGGACACCATCCAGCCACAACCATCCCCTAGGAAGCAAAAGCATTGGATTTGAGGACAAATCCTTTTCAAGAGGGAGGGGATGATGGAAGAGGGTCAAGCACAACCTTCCATGAAAGGCAAGAGCCAAGTCAAGAGCGTCTAGACCCCAAGCCAAGAGCGTCTAGACCCAAGCCAAGCATCTAAGACCAAGCTAGGAGCGTCTAAAGATCAAGCTAGGAGTGTCTAAGATCAAGCTAGGAGCGTCTAAGACCAAGCTAGGAGCGTCTAAGACCAAGCCAAGAGCTTCTAGAACAAGAAGACTTGGATCAAGCTATGAATGAGAAAAGGCCTAATAGCACATATTCCGTGAAGGCCCAACAAGTGTAGTTTAGCTTTAATTAGGGTGTAAATAGCATAGCCATGTGGACAAATGTTTATTTTTCTGCACATTAGAATTAAGGAAGCATTAACCTTGATTAACTAAAGGTTTCTAGAAACCTTTACTAATAAAGGACCATGTGCACCCATGTGCACCCATGTGCACCCATGTGCCATGTGCACCCATGTGCTTCACATTTTCCATTTCATTTGGCTTACATTTGTGTAGCATTTAGGTCATCAAATCTGGTCCTCTTTAGCCTATAAAAAGAGGAGCCTACACCTTGTATTTGCAAGATTATTGTGAGTAAAGTTATGCTGCCCATATTGTGCCAAGCTTTGCTTCTACCTAGTTTCTAGGCTCTAATCTTCACATCCTTCACCTCTCATTGGGCTGGCCGAACCTCCCAACTTCCATACACACCATGCACCTTCAAGATCACCATAGCTCTTAGGAGGATCTTGCACATACACATCCATGGCTTCCGCACCATTTTTCACATGATTCTAAGAAGAGCTTCACGAATTTGCCATCAAAAAATATTTTCAAAAATAATTGGGAATAATGAGGGAAGGAAAGCTTGTTTTTATTCTGAAGGATAATTGTGACAGTTGAAAATGACATATTTTGAAAGATAATTGTGGCAGTTAATCAAATGACGTATTATAGTGAAATTTCTAGCGGTTATTAATAACCATCATATTAAAATCGCCACTTTTTACACAATTTTTTGTAGTGTCTATTAAAAACATTTGGCTTTTTCAAAATATTTAAACTGTTGCAGAAATTGAATTGATTGTTCCTATGAAACAACCAGTTGTTTCAACTCTATCAGCACTGGTCAAATCTGTTTTTTGATTCAATATGCTTTAAATTGATTTTTTGTTCAAACCTAGTGACGTGTGTGGTCAACAATGCTTTAATTACAACCTTGAATGCAAATTCCCTCTACAATAACTTCTCTTCATGGAATATATTCTTCTAAATCTTGGTAATTAAAACTACTTTTAAGTTTGGTCAAATTAGCATGTGTTTTCTGTGCTTTCTGTTATGTCTGACAGAACTTCTTTATGGTTTCAGTTTTGAATACAACCCACTAAATGCCAACTTTGACTGAATGTTCTGGTTATATATGTGAGGCCATTAGTTGCTATTTTTCACCAAGAACAATATGTTTTTTCTTCTCTTTGCTCTAAGTTTGTTTCTGCAGTGTGCTCTCATCTTTCTCTGCCTAAACCCTAGCATCAACACCTCCATACTCTAAAAGAATGAAGACAAGGCAATAAGGAGTGGTGGAAAACTAAAAGGCTGGTTTTTCAGGAGAATCAGAATGGATAGACAAGTACCTACATGAAACCAGTACGAAGATAGTTAACACTTCAAAGCTTGCCTCTTTCACTTGAATGAAGCAACAAAATCTGACTGTGGTGAAAAGTCTTCTAAAGAAGCAAAGGCTGAAGAGATTCCTTGAACTTTCTGGAAACATCTACCCATATTTAGTGAAGGTATTCTACTCAAACCTTCAATTCAATGGTGACACTCTCAACTCTCATGTGAAGGGGGTGGATATTGTAATTACCAATGATGTGTGGGCTACCATAACTGGGCTTAAGTTTTCTGGAGTAAGAATAAACAAAGGCAATCTTGGAGTGATAAAAGAATTTAACAAAATGCAATTCTACAAGAATTCTCTCAAGAATCCTCTCTCAAAGGTGAGAAATTTTTCTGTGGGAGGATTGGAGCTTGGTGAAAGGCTCATTGCCTTCATTGTGTCTTGGATTATCACACCAAGGGGGAGCAATCATTCTACTCTCTCTGAAGAAGACTTGTTGTTAATCTACTGCATCATGAACAAAGTGAAGCTCAACTATATTCACATAATTAAATACCATATGCAAAAGGCTATAAGGTTAAGTGACTTCCACTATCCTTGTGCCATTTTGATTTCTAAATTTCTACATTATTTTGAAGTAGATATTGAAGAAGAACTGGATGAGATTTTAAAGCCTTCAAGTTGGATCAATAGTGGTTCCCTAAGCAAAATGGGGTTTACCAAGATTGGTGGGGGATGGGTAAGCAAGGATGGTGACCAAGCTGGCCCAAGTGGGACTCATGATGAAGAAACTGAAGTTGCAACAAACCTGGAGGAACCTGCTGTTGAGACACATGGAGCTGATCCAAGTACTGATCACATGGGAGAAATGATGACTTCAATGTCTCCTTTTGAGAGGCTCATGGTAAACCGAATGGATAACTTTGCTGAGAACCAGAGAAATCTTCATGAGCTGTGTGAATCAAGGTTTCAACATATGGATTCAAGGTTCTAGACCTTGGATAAACAAATTGAAAAGGTTCATAACCAACTCCTTGACCTACAATATGGAAGGAATGTTGGTTTACTTTTATGAACAATTTCTTTTCTTTTTATGTTGTTTTTTAATCCTTCTATCTTTCTATTTGTGAAGACAAATAGGGGGAGAAGTGAGCTTTTGGGTTGTAATGTTCTAATATCTACACCTATTTCTGTTTTGCACATTTGATTGAACATTGCTATAACTGGTTTTGATTTAATATGACACTCTGATACAAATTTTTAACCGCTTATTCGTGCTAAATAACCAATTATTTTTCTATGCTGCACCTATGCATGTTTGACTGGTTTATCACCTTGATTTGGCTGATGTTCCTCACTGGAAATCAACTAGTGGAAACTAGCTTTTGGTGCCTGATTAACTGGAATAGATTATCCTGCATTTCTATGTGTGCTTGTGAATGCAGGTTAAACAAGGTTCTAAACAAGAACATTCCAAAAAGCATCTCAAGGATTTGTCTCCATCAAATAGAGGGAGATTGTAGAACACGAAAGCTTTGATGATTCAAATTTGTGTTGAAGGTTAAAACTGTGCTGCTTTTGGTTTGAGCTTAGTCTAGGGTGTTTATAATTCTTGTAAAGATCATTCCTAGTCCCCTGCACAAGCTGGTTCAATCTATTTTAAAAGAAAAAAGTGTTTTTCTAAGCAAGGAGAAAAACAACCGATTGAAACCACAATATAATCGGTTGTTTGTCACTTAGTTTGAATGAAGATTTTCAAAACTATTTTTGACTTGGTTAAATAACTGTCCAACCAATTCAACCAGTTAAAAAGACATTTCAACCGGTTAATTGTCACATTTCATAATAGCTTTTCAAAAACCTGTTGGATCTGTTTCTAGTTGGATTAAAACTATTTTGGCTCATGATTGACTTCCTAGAACGGCTAATTTTAAGAACTATAAATATGGCTTCTCTTTGCATTTAAAAAAAAAACAAGTATACACAAGAAAGCGAAATTGAAATTGTTTTTGAGAAGAGATTCAAATCAAAGTTTTGCAAGATTGCTAAGTAGTTGTGCATTGGTCAAGGTCTGATCTTAGGAGCTCTGTGATTCCTGTAAATCCAGGTGTAATTTGTTCCTTTCTGATTCTTGTAATTGCTCATTTATAAACTTGTGGAAAATGTGTAAACCTGTAAGGTCAAAGGGTGTTTTGACTAAGGTTGTGTGTAGGCAAAGAGGGTGAGTGGTTCTTGTGGTATCAAGATCACCTCTTTGTGGTTGTGTGTATGTTAATCTGTGATTGATTACTAGTGGAAACTCAGTGGTTGTTCTGGGAACTGGATGTAGCTCATGGTTGAGTGAACTAGTATAAATTGATTGTGTAATCTCTATCTCTCTCACTCCTTATAAACTGTTTGTTTTGATTTTGTTTTTACTGCTACCATAAACAACCGGTTTCAACGAAGTTTTAACCAATTGAAATTCTGCAAACAGTTTTAATTACATTGTTTGATTGGCTTCCTTGATTACTTCTTTTGTGATTGTTGTTAAAACTTCATTCTTATCCAATCTTTTCAAAAATCTTTTGACAAACAATTCACCCCTTTCTTGTTTAAACCATTAATTCTAACAATACTAACCCCGTTAAGCCTTCAACTACCACAATTAAGAATGATATTATAGTTTTGTTTTTTTTTTAAACGAATTTTCGGATGGTTAAGTATTCTGGAAAACAAAATAATATAAATAAATATATATAAATTATTTAGCCTTTTGTTTTTTATCATCAAACAACTTTTTATTTTTTTCTTCCACTTTCATTATGCCTTTTTTTTTTACTTTTCTATTTCTTTCATATTGTAATTCGATTTTTATTTTTCTTATGAAAATCAAATAAATTATAATACTTTCACGATAGTTATTTTACTTTTTTTTAATCTTGATAAGAATACGTAAATAAAAAAATAATAAATAAAATTTGTAATTTTTTAAAATTGAAAAATTATGAATGATATGTTTTATACAATTTAATTATTGTTATAATACGCATAAAAAAATTCTCAATATCAATATTTATCTTTATTTTGATTTTTCCTTTTAAAAGAGAATTTAATGTTTTTTTTTCTCTAAAGTGCACAAACACAAACATATATATATATAATTTGATAGTTAAATAAATATAAATACATATAATGAAACACATATACTAATAACATTGTTTATTTGAATTTTAATATTAAAAAAATATAAATTATAAAAGTTAAAAAAGCGGATACAGAGGCGTTATTAGTGTCTGTTTCTCACTAGTTACTATATATGTAAATAAATACGTAGGTTATACGGTTGCATCTAATATGATTTGATTGAATTACATCTGATTTCATTGAATTTTATATTATTATGCATATCTCCATATATCCTAGATATAGGTAGATAAATAAGCCCTCCAAGCTCAAAATCCATGAATGAGGTGTAAGTCAATCGATTTGAGGGATGAATAAATTTTTGAGGTTGTATTTTCACAACCATCTTTCGGGGTCGATGCTTTGCGACTCTTATGGGATTGTGTTTATTTGATTTTTCTAGTTGATATGATGTGTCTCATGACAATATACTTCCCGATGTGCATTAATAAGGGGTTTTGCAATATTAATGATCGATTATTTAGCCCTTTGAGACCTTTCATCTTTTGGTGGTTGAAATTTCAATTTTTTATGCGACGTTTATTTCGTGCAAAGTGTTTGAAATGTTTAGAATTCTTTATATATAAGCATGACTTTCTTTTCAATTTAGTCTCATATTCAAAAACTAAGTCATTAAATATTCATTGAATTACTTTGATTAAGATTGGTTTTGAATATTCATCGGATGAGATACTTGTTTATTTTCAAACGACTTGTAGGCATCAGATTTTTATGACTTCGTACTACTTTGATTATATATGATGGTTGTTTAGTTTCAAATGACCTAGGATTATTTTGATGAACTCTTATTTTAAAACAACTTCGTACTTATGATCCAAGAGGATGGTTGTTTATTTTCAAACAACTTCGAATTTTGATTATGATTACTTATTTTCAATGACTTCGTACTATGATCCGGTATGATGGTTCTTTATTTTCAAACAATTTTACACTATGAGTATGGTCACTTATTTTCAAACGACTTCGTATTATGATCTGATGAAGGTTTGTTTATTTTTTTTTTGGATTATGATGTTGGTCGCTTATTTTGGAACGAATTCATACTATGATCCAACATGAATGTTATTATTTTCAAACAACTTGGAGATAAACATGTTAGGATCAATTACCGCATACGAGGTATTATCCTTAAAAGGCGCCTCAAAAGGTTAAAGAAGGAAGGTGAATTTAAATTGTCCTTCTCCTTAACTCTTATCAGCGATGTGGAACTATTGAGCATATCAGAACAAGCCCCTAGTTGAAGTCTAAGGGAAATAAGGGTTTGTATTTGGAATAACTTTACATTCTCACCGATGATGTCAATGTTCCAAACAAGAGAGATTGGTGTACTTGTTACATGTATAGGTTGGTGTACTTA
Organism: Phaseolus vulgaris; assembly: GCF_000499845.2. NCBI lineage: Eukaryota > Viridiplantae > Streptophyta > Magnoliopsida > Fabales > Fabaceae > Phaseolus > Phaseolus vulgaris. The sequence goes on along the minus strand of NC_023756.2, from coordinate 21,728,980 downwards.
GTCTAATCAAGGTGTCTTGATTAGTAGAACCTTTTAAGTTGTTTGCTTAAGAGGATTGAACATAGCCCGAGTTTGGGTGAAGTACCATTCTCAAGCCCGAGGTGTGCCTAACATCCTTCCTAACACTATTCTCCAACCTAAACCCTTTTGTTCTTACCCATTTCTATTCAATTCTTTCACTGCCATGTCTTCTCCAATCATTCAAACCATCTAAAATCGAAGAACTTAAAAAAGGAGAGGGAGAACTCCATCAAAAGATCTCTTAAAGATTGAGCTAAAGCCACTTCTTCTCTACAATTCTCAAGCATTGAGCATTGTCAACACTGGAAAGGATATTGCCTCGTACGATTATTGATAAAAACCCATCCAACCACAAAATCCACAAAATAAGGAGATTGAAGATTTAGAGTCTTATCCAAGAGCTTACCAAAAAAATGGGACTTTATATGTCCTTTGTGGGGCCCAAAAAAGACGAAATCTTAGAATAAGGAAATGTATAGAGCAACTGGTATAATATCTTGAAGTCATGAATAATAACTAGAGCTTTCGCTAAGAGAATACAAGAAAACTGGAAATTAACTGACCTTAACAGGTCCCAATTCTTATCATCATGGACCATATTATCATAGACCATGTATTGGGAAAGGTAGTTTAGAATAAATGAACTTTGTATTTAGGGCCAAGTAGAATGGGATTTTAGTATTTTATTTAGGCCTATAATATATTAGGGTTACATTAAGGTTTAAGAAGCCTATCTAGGGGCTTGAAGGAGCCCAATTGAAATCCTAGACCATCCAAGCTTTGAAAGAGGTGCAAGATGCATATGACTACATGTAGAAGGTGTGAGGGACATGTAAAAAACATGGTGGACAAGTGTCACATTTTCCACTCATGCACCAATTCCACTAGGGTTTGAATTCCATTTGAATTCAAATTTTCCCACATTGTTTCCTCTATAAATGGACGTCGTAGTAGGCTTTATATAGGAGTAGTCCCTTCATATTTTTCTTACATTGAATGATAAGTGTTATGCTGCTAATTTTTTACATACAAATGTGTGTTAGCTCTCTCTAGGGTAGTCTCCTTAGTAGCTAATCCTATACTCCTTTATAGTGAACCTCTCACTTAGTATCTCTCATTTTTTTCACTTTGAAAGAATGAATACTCTCCGTTTCTCTCATTGCTTTCGCCCTTCAATACATTCAATCATCCATCAAAAGCTAAAAATGCAAGAAAAATGAGGCTATCATGTGTATAAGCCATGGTTCAAATGAGAGTAGCTATTGTTCTTGTAGTGTCTTCTTTTATTGCCTTGTTGTTTCCATTGATTTTACATGTCTTGAACTTATTTTGTAGTTTTTCTACTGATTGGATTGTGGTTTTGTTTCTTTTGTTCAGTTCAATTTGTTTTGTTCTTCTTAAACCTTTATATATGTGCTTCTAAGTTCTCCAATGATTGTATATGTGTGTTCTTTTTGTTTTTTCTTGAGTCTTCTTTAAATTTGTTTTTGTTAAAGTTGCTTATATTTGTGGCATTTTCATTTTAAGATCATTATATGTTTATCTAGAGTCATGTTTAGTCTTGTCATAAAATCTACTAGTTTTGCTTTTGAATTTTCATTTGAGTTTACATTAGTAATTGTCACATGATTTGAGATTTAGACTGCTTTCTATTTTACCTTTGAGTTCTTGATTTCTATTAGATCATTAGTAATCTCTTTATAGTTAGATTTCCATTATAATTTTGTTGAAAGTTCAAATTAATGTTTGATTCACTTAGGATTCTAATTTGTCTATTACTTGTGTTTCCATTTTCAAAATTTGAATTCAAATTGTAATACAATGTGTTTGTGGTGTGTGTGACCCATTTGATACATTTAAAATTTGAGTTTTGACATGAAAAACAAAAGAACAAGGTGCCAACTTATAATTCAAACAATAAAAATTGAAACAAAGAAAAAAGCCTTTCTGAAGGGCTTAGAGAGGTACATTTTCACACTTTACACACAAGTAATATGAGAACGAGAGAGAGTTCAGTTACGATTCAGTTACGCGCCTCCTTGAGCACGGTGTTTGTAGTGTTCTGTTACGGAGGTGCAACGATGTTTTCTGCCATTATTGACTTGAGCTTCAGAGTGCAAACGGCCGTGAGGGCGCCCATTTGTCTCTCTGTTTCAGGTATTCACGGCGGCGAAGGGTGAAGATTGGAACGAAGGCAAAGGAGTCCTTGAAACGCAGCTCGTAGCGATGTACGAAGGTGACCGAGTCAACAGGCAGGAACAATATACATATGTATACAACATGTGGAGTAGAATTTGATGCTTGAACAATTCGAACACTACACCTATACAATTGGGCTTGGAGTATTTTGAAAAAGTTTTGAGTAGGAAAAATTCGTATTTAAGCGTGTTAATTACAAACCACCTCTCTTTCTTGGGAACTTAGTCGGTGCATTGAGCATTATTTTCTTCATACGAAAAGTCTTTAAAGAAAAAACTTAGGATGTCTAGATATACTTTTCACCATGGGGGAAGTGACACGAGTTCTTCACCAAAAAGTTTTACATATTTAGAAAAATAACTTAAGTCACGTAAATTGTGGAAAAAGTTATACAAACCAAGTAGCTACGAAGATGACCAAGGAAGCAAAAGACAAGGCACATGGTGAGCAGTCATCTCAGCAAACAATTCAAGACCTCATCAAAGATCTTATGGAACTCACCAGAAGAGATGGGCATAAACCGGAACATCAATTGTTCTTCCGTCTGGTCTTCCTAAAAATAAAACATGTTGTAAAGAATTTGGGCTCAATTTAGGGATCCAAATAGAAAGATAGGCTAAAATAAGGTGCCCTTAGCATAATAAGGGGTGCGTTTATCACTTTTGCTTGTTTCTAGCCCTTTAGGAAGGAAATTTGACCAAGTTTCTAGAAGGACAAGCATAGGATGCGGTTTTGACTTAGTCAAACCCTAAGGCTGCCCCTTTTTTAGTGTTTCTCATCCTACCCTTGCTTCTTGATCCGGTCGGTCATCGGTAGTCGGTGACATCAGCAACAGATAGCCACGTGGGCCGTTCTTAGTGGAACACATGGGCCAGGGAAGCAGATGAGTCATTGAGAAAGTCACCCAGGTTGGTGATCGGTGATCAGGGGGCGGTGGTCAGAGAGGATGCGCGATCAGCGCCTAGATAAGCGCCTGGAAGCAGAAGGCGTGGCGCTATGGTGCACCGATCGGTCATCTGGTGTGAGCGATGATCATCGGGTTTTCGTGTTACACGCAGATAATCTGGAAACGAAGGGTGATTCCCAGCGAAAGCGTTCCATACGAGCCTTGCGTGACAGAGTATCAGGAAAGGAGAAGTTATGTGCTTTGTAGTGTCGTGCACGAGAGTGGCCTAAGAGAGCTAGTAAGCCAGTCGGTGATTGGTGCTCTCTTAACCCATAACGTGTATGGTGCAAAGCAGAGGTGATCGTTCACATAGTAGGTAATGCTTGGTGCGTGCGCTTAGCTAAGCCACACTTGGTATTCACACTGAGGTTGCACGAGCCACCTAGTTGAAGAAAGAGTTTGACGAGGTGAATCCTTCAACGTTTGAATCCCCTGCAAGATCATTTGGCGCCCACCGTGGGGCCCGTGTGAATTTGTGATCCCATCCACACTTTGCTGTCGGATTTCATTTGTTCTTGGGGTTCTTTGCTGAGAAAGTGAGAAGGACAAGGCAAACTTCACCCGCGCCATCAGCTGAAGAAGCTGTGACGATGGCGCAGGTCTTGGAAATTATGCGAACGCTGCAAGACAATGTGGCAGCGTCGAGAATGGAACAAGAAAGGATGCAAGCGGATTTGGCTGCATCACAGAGCAGAAATGAGGAGTTAAACAGAGTTAATGAAGAGTTGCGCAAGGCGCTGCAAGCGTAGAAGGAACGTGCGGCGGAGGAAAGGGTGGCGCCGCCGCCGTTTCCCCCCAGGACTTTCCCAATGCCTTTCTCATCGGAGATTATGAGCGCGGTGGTGCCACCAAACTTGGTGGGGGTGAAAGCCTTGTTTACTGGGGTGGAGGACCCAGAGACGCATCTGACAGCGTTTCACACCCAGATGATGCTCTCTGGGGGTTCGGATGCGGTGTATTGCAAGCTGTTTATGAGCACCTTGAGCGAAATTGCTTTGGAGTGGTTCGTGAGCCTACCAGATGGCCACATCACCTCGTTTCAGCAATTCTCTAAGTTGTTCATGGAGCAGTATATTGTGAACAGGGCACCCCAGTGGTGTCGTATAACTTGTTCGACGTGCAACAAAACCAAGGTGAGTCCCACAAGGACTACCTTAGTCGTTTTGGAGCTCAGGTGGTGAGGCTGCCCAGCAAAGATGAAGATATGCTGGTGCATGCGTTTAAGAAAGGGGTTCTACCAGGCCCTTTCAATGAATCAGTGATCAGAAGTCACCCCAACACCTTCGCAGAGATAAGGCGTCGTGCTGTGGCGCACATCGTAACAGAGACGGAGGTTTCTGAGAAGAGGGGAAGCGCGGTCCCGACCAAGTCACGCGGAGGACTGGGCAGGTCTCAGCAGCCGATGAGGGTGCATGAGGCCAAAGAAGGAAAGAAGGCTCAGGGGAAGCATCGCCCTTACGAGCTTGGGAAGGATCAGGGTAGGGGGCGCGCGAGGGAGAGTAACGTGCCCCCAGGTTTGACTTCGTGGTGGAATCGGCGGAGCTGATCGCCATTCCAGCCATAGCGACACGGTTGCGAGCACCAGAGAAGACTGACAAGGTGCTGGGAAGGAAAAAGAATGTGTGGTGTGAGTTTCACCAGGCCTATGTGATGTGAATGTAACTACAAGAACACATGATTCTTGACATTCTTAGGAACAACTTGAGCTGGATTTGAAAGGCACTTTACTTTAGAATTGGATCAATGTTCTAAATTCAAGAACTCACCAAAACTTAGCACCAACCAAGACTCATATGGAAGTCCATGTATTGTCAAATTGAATCAAACACAAGGAATGAAGAACAAGAATTAAAAACGGAACAGAATTGAAAAACTAGCTACTGAACCGAATAGAATAAATGGAAACCAAGCTGAAAACAGAAATGTAAACGGTAGAAAAAAGAGGGAAAACACTAGGAAATTAAGCTACCGAATGGAAATTGAAGAAAAGGAAGAAGAACACTTATAGAAGAAGATGCTTGCTGGATTTTGAGAATTGGAAGAAGCCATTCACGCCACTTGGAACCTTGAACCAAGATAAGTGATGGAGTGGCACCACTTGAAGCTCACCGTAGCTCACAAGATAAGGCAAAGAAGAGGAAGACTCAAAACTCACAAATTCTCTCCTAAATTGAGTATAGTCTCTCTACTATAAAATTCCAATCTGAATTGTACAAGCTAAGCACCTTTATTTATAGCCTAGAGGTGCTGAAAAATAGGTGGGAAATTTCAAATAAAACTCATTTGAAATTCCCACCAAAAACAAGTCACATGGGAGGTGTGACCTTTTTCTACTATGACACCTCCTAAAAACTACACCTACACCCCCCTACTAAGTCACATGGACAAAGTGACTCTCTCTAATACATTCACACCTATTTATTTAATATCCACACCTCCTACAAGAGTCATTCAAATGATGCTCTTTTATTTAATGCTTGGCCTTGCCCCTCATGGTTTGGACTTGGGCTTCTTGGGCTTGGGCTTGGGCTTTGGGCTTGGGCCTCATCTTTTGCAAAGACTAATAAGAAGAACTTTAAATGCTTTGGCCCTTGTCCATTTCTTCTATTGATAACATCTTTTTGATTCTCATCATACTCCCCAAGTTGGAGAGAATTCGTCCACGAATTCAGTACTCCTGCATAAAACAAAGTCAGTTTGCAATTAGATAAGAGAATACAAGAAAAAATAGGCAAACATGACTTAGTACGTTGAAATGTTGGGAGTTCAGAAAAAGATGTCCTATACATAGCCCATGTTGGAAAAGATTGTTTAGAAATGATATTATTGGAAAAACTAGAAGGTATGAAAAAATCATCCTTAACATTCTTCATCCAATATGGTGTATAAGTAGGAACCTTGGGCAATGAACAAGACAAAGAAGAAGGATACCTTGTAGGCGTAGCACGAGTCAACAAAATTGAATTAGTTGAGAAGGTATTATGACTCGGTTTAGCATGTACTTCATTTGTTTTTTCATTTTCTCTTTTAGTTTCTTTGGGATTGGTCCTATACAGGGCTATTTGGTAAAGAAACCCTGAGCATGAAGTCTATTTGGTGTTCAATCCCTCTTAGAGGTGGTAAGCCTTTAGGAGGATCTTGAAACATATCTTCATATTCTTTTACCAAATTGTCCAAACATGTGGGACTATCCTTAGCCGACTCACATTCAATAGTCCTAGGAATAGCTAAAAAAATAGGCTTTTGAGTAACTATTACCTTTGTAACTTGTTGTGTGGACATGAGAAGGCTTCTCTTGAAATTTTTTATATCATTTTCTTTCTCTGTCTTTTCTCTCATTTTAACTTGGTCCTCATGAACTTCCTTTGGAGAGAGAGGCTTAAGAATGACTTTGTGCCCATGGAAGTTAAAAGACATTTTGTTGGTAAAGCCATCATGAAAAACTTTTCTATCAAATTGCCATGGCCTACCTAAAAGAATATGTGTGGCTTCCATTGGGACAACATCACACAAGACCTCATCTTTATATTTACCAATAGAAAATGTAATGAGGACTTGCTTGTTAACAACAATCTCACCTACCTCACTTAACCATTGTAATTTGTAGGGCTTGGCATGAGAGATGGTAGGTAATCCAAGTTTTTCTACCACTCTTGTGCTTGCCACATTCGCACAACTCCCCCCATCCACAATCAAAGAGCATACTCTATCATTAATAAGACACCTTGAATGAAAAATATTTTCTCTTTGAGTTTCATCAAAAGGTTTTAAAACTTGACCAAGCATGCGTCTTATTACTAATAGGTCACCCTCATGTGGGCTTTCACTTTCACTCTCACTTGGGGATCTAGAAGGTGAGGAATGTCTAGAAGATTCGGACTCATGCTCACTACTATCTACCCCATCATGCATATACATAGTTCGTTTAGTAGGGCAATTAGAAGCAATATGTCCATAGCTTAAACATTTAAAACACTTCTTACTAGACGATTTAGGTGGTGATTTAGGCCTAGAATTGGAAGTGGAAGGCTTAGACTCTCTAGGTTTGAAAGTAGAGTCCTTAGAAGGGATATTTGAAAAAGAGTTATTTTTATTTTTCCAAGAAGAGTGGTAGTAGTTATCCTTAGAAGAATTTTTGAAAGCATTTTTCCTTGCAAGTTGATTTTCAATTTTGCTAGCAAGGTGCACCACATTTTCCAAAGAAGAATATTCTTGTAACTCTACCACGTCTTGAATGTCCCTTCGAAGGCCACTCACAAACCTAGCTATCTTAGCTTCATCACTCTCATCCATATTAACTCGAATTAAAAGCGTGTCTAGTTGTTTAAAGTAATCATCCACACTTAGTGCGCCTTGATGAAACCGTTGGAGTTTCAACATAAGGTCTTTCCTAAAGTGTGGGGGTACGAATCTAGCGCGTAAACATGCTTTCAAATCGTTCCAAGAGACCATGGGCGGCCTCTTGTGTAGTTCAATGTCCATGAGATATCGATGCCACCATTGCATGGCATAGTCCAAAAATTCTAAAGAAGCTAACTTAACCCTATGCTCATCCCTAACCCCATTTACATCAAAAATTTGGTCAACCTTAGCCTCCCATCCTAAGTATACATTGGGATCACTTTCACCACTAAAACTAGGAAGTTTTACATTAGGAGAACAAGGGCCAGCCACATGTTGGCGCCTCTCTTCATGGTGATGATGTCTTGGCCTTGGATTATCTTCATAATAACCATGGGAGTGCCTTGAAGAATGCCGACTAGGAGGAGGAGTTCTTCTCTCACGGTTTTGATGCATTTCTTCTCGGTTTAACTCCAAACTTTGGAGCCGTGCTTCCATCTTCCTTATCACCTCAAGATAGTGAGCATTGGATTGCTTGACATTCTTTAAGTCCTCATAAAGGGCTGCCTTTTGTGGTGAGCACGGTTTGGAGGACTCTCCACTAGAGAAATGAGCCATGAGCAGAAAATACACAAAAACAGAAAACAAAACAGTGAAAGAAACTTGTTAGACAATTAAAAACATTGAGATATAGGTTGCTGGAAAATGCCCAAGAAAGCACTCAAACCACTCCAAGAAAATATTTTGTCCTCAACCAAGCCTTGCTTGTGGAATGGAGTAGCTTCAAGTGAAATATGTCACAGCAAACCAACTTACTTAAGAACAAGTCTCCACACAACTTTTAAGAAGAACAAAAAGACAAGCAAGAAAAAGGTGTAAACAATAAAAGCTAAACCAAAAACAGAGAGCAATGTATGACAAACTAGAAAGAATATGAATGAAAGACAATCAAGAAAAATAAGGAACTCAATGAATAAAGAAGGCACACAAAAAGAGTCCTAAAGAAAAGTGCTAGAGTAGATTAAAGAAAACAGAAAACAGCTACTGGAATTTTATTTTATTTTTTAGAAAAAAACAAACTGTGCTATGTTTACAGATTTAACTGTACCGATTGAAAGCGAACTGGAATGTGAAAAATTAACCACAGAAACTTCAATGTCTTAACTCAAAAATGGCACTGGAATGAGGTAAAAAAAGTAAGCCAATTGAGAGAAATAAATTTTTCAAAGTTGCTGCCCAATTACCGTATTCTTTTCGGCAGTATTGTACACTTTTCGTATTTTATTTATCATTTTTTGTGTACTTGGAATTTTTGAGTGATTCTTTTTTTTATGCTTTTGTAACACTTTGAAGTATGTAAATAAAAATTTTCACAAATTTCCTATGAGCCAATTAATTGCAGTAAATTGAAAACAGTAGCACGTTTGTAAGAAAACAGAGGAGCCTATTTAGGAATGAAAAAACAGTATGATGACTAACAAAGACATAATGGAAAGTATGTAAAGGAACTTGTATAGAATGAGAATACAAGCATGAACTCAAATCTAAAAATGAAAATGCACAAAGGATCAAGCAATAAACTAAAAAACAGAAAGTAACCAAAGCAAGAAACAATCAAAGCAATAAAAGTACTACTAGAAGTAATGACAATTATGGAATAACATGACTAAGACAAAACTTGACATGATTACAAAATTAAAAGACATATAACAAGATATAACCACAAGTGAAAGGAAGCTTAAGGTCAGCTCTAGGAAGGAGAATGCCATTCCAAAAGAGCTGCCATACTCATATGAACAATGAGTGCTAGAAACCTTTTCACAAACACATGGTGTAACAAAAGAAAAAAGCAAGAAAACTCAAAATAAATCCTAAAACAGAATGGTAAACAACTTGAATTTAAGAGCTCTTGAAATGTAAAGTGCAATACAACTCAAAATTTAAGCAAGAAACAAGCCTAGACTCTAGATACCACATGATGTGAATGTAACTACAAGAACACATGATTCTTGACATTCTTAGGAGCAACTTGAGCTGGATTTGAAAGGCACTTTACTTTAGAATTGGATCAATGTTCTAAATTCAAGAACTCACCAAAACTTAGCACCAACCAAGACTCATATGGAAGTCCATGTATTGTCAAATTGAATCAAACACAAGGAATGAAGAACAAGAATTAAAAACGAAACAGAATTGAAAAACTAGCTACTGAACCGAATAGAATAAATGGAAACCAAGCTGAAAACAGAAATGTAAACGGTAGAAAAAAGAGGGAAAACACTAGGAAATTAAGCTACCGAATGGAAATTGAAGAAAAGGAAGAAGAACACTTATAGAAGAAGATGCTTGCTAGATTTTGAGAATTGGAAGAAGCCATTCACGCCACTTGGAACCTTGAACCAAGATAAGTGATGGAGTGCCACCACTTGAAGCTCACCATAGCTCACAAGATAAGGCAAAGAAGAGGAAGACTCAAAACTCACAAATTCTCTCCTAAATTGAGTATAGTCTCTCTACTATAAAATTCCAATCTGAATTGTACAAGCTAAGCACCTTTATTTATAGCCTAGAGGTGCTGAAAAATAGGTGGGAAATTTCAAATAAAACTCATTTGAAATTCCCACCAAAAACAAGTCACATGGGAGGTGTGACCTTTTTCTACTATGACACCTCCTAAAAACTACACCTACAGCCCCCTACTAAGTCACATGGACAAAGTGACTCTCTCTAATACATTCACACCTATTTATTTAATATCCACACCTCCTACAAGAGTCATTCAAATGATGCTCTTTTATTTAATGCTTGGCCTTGCCCCTCATGGTTTGGACTTGGGCTTCTTGGGCTTGGGCTTGGGCTTTGGGCTTGGGCTTGGGCTTTGGGCTTGGGCCTCATCTTTTGCAAAGACTAATAAGAAGAACTTTAAATGCTTTGGCCCTTGTCCATTTCTTCTATTGATAACATCTTTTTGATTCTCATCACTATGGTCACTCGCTCCACTCTTGTTTGGCGTTGGGTCACCAACTCGCGGAGTTGGTAAAAAGTAGCTTTTTGAGCGATTACTTGTGGGAGGCGCAAGGTGATCGGGCGTTGGGGCCACCAGCAGAAGATCAGCAGCACGAGGTACAACCTTCTCTGGAGGGGTGTACAGCCTCTCAGAGGAAGAGGTACGCTCGTTCGGTGATGGTTGTCGACTCGGTGGAAGAAGATCATTCCCCCGATGCTGACATTACATTCACAAAGGCAGATCTCCGGGACGTTGTGCCTCACGACAACGATCCTATAGTCATCTCCCTTGTCACGGCAGGGAGAAGGGTGCACAGGGTCCTCGTGGACCAGGGAAGCTCGGCGGACGTGATGTTCTGGCCGACATTCAACAAACTGCAGGTGTCCCTTGATCAGCTGAGGCCGTACGTAGGGTGCTTGTATGGCTTCGTAGGGGACCAAGTGGAGGTGTGAGGCTACATAGAGCTGAGGACCATATTCACGGATGGGACCATGGCTCGCACTGAAAAGATCAAGTACCTAGTGGTTAATGCCCCATCCGCCTACAACATACTGTTGGGAAGACCGACGCTCAACAGGTTGGGAGCTGTACCGTCAACGAGGCACATGAAGTTGAAGTTGTCGTCGATGGAGGGGGTAGTGATCACCATTAAGTCAGACCAGAAGGAGGCTAGGCGCTGCTATGAGAACAGCCTCAAGCAGCAAAGGAGTGTGTGTCATGTTACCCCGACACCACCGCCGGGTGTGGACGAGAGGCGATCGGAGGTCGCAGGGCTGGTAAGAGGTAAACAAGGTGATGTGGAGATGGAGGAAGCAGTGCTGGGGGGCTCAGGGGTGGTTCAAGTAGAAGCTGAGAAAGAGAGCATGAACACGCCCCGCGAGTCAGGGATCGCAAGGGCTGTCATCGCCAGTGAAAAGAGGCCCGCTCAGCGGGTGGGTGGAGACGGAGATCCAAGGGAAGAAGTTCAAGCTGGGAGGGCCGCTCAGCGAGGACACGCGATGACATATTGCCGGGGTGATTGAGAGACATCTGGACGCGTTTGCATGGTCAGCTTCAGACATGCCAGGTATTGACCCAGACTTTCTCTACCATCGTCTTGCAATGGACCCTCAGGTCCAACCGGTGCGCCAGAGAAGGAGGAAGTTTAATGAGGAGAAGAGGCAGGTGATCCACGAAGAGACCCGCAAACTCTTGGCCGCGGGGCACATCAGAGAAATTCAGTACCCAGAGTGGCTGGCAAATGTGGTATGGGTGGAGAAGTCGAACGACAAGTGGAGGATGTGCGTGGATTTCACCGATTTGAACAAGGCGTTCCCCAAGGACTCCTATCCCCTACCCAACATAGATGCCTTGGTGGATAGCGCGTCGGGGTGCAAGCTTCTGAGTTTCTTGGATGCATTCTCAGGCTATAACCAGATCAGGATGCATCTGATGGACGAGTGCAAGACCGCGTTCATGACTGAGCGGTCTTGTTACTGTTATAAGGTAATGCCATTCGGGCTGAAGAATGCGGGAGCCACCTATCAGAGGCTGATGGATAGAGTGCTCTCGCCGATGCTGGGAAGGAATGTGCAAGCTTACGTGGATGACATGGTGGTAACTTCACGAGAGAAGGAACAACATGTCACTGATCTGGAAGAGTTGTTTACGACTATCGCCAAATACAGATTGAAGCTCAACCCAAAGAAGTATATTTTCAGCGTAGAAGCTGGGAAGTTCTTAGGATTCCTCTTGACAGAGCGGGGAATTGAGGCGAACCCCGAGAAGTGCGCGGCGATCATGGCAATGAGGAGCCCAGCGTCGGTGAAGGAGGTGCAGCAGCTCACCGGTCGGTTGGCGGCATTGTCGCGATTCGTGTCCGCCGGAGGAGAGAAGGGTCACCCTTACTTCCAATGTCTCAAACGGAACAACAGGTTTTTTTGGACTAAGGAATGTGAGGAGGCTTTCGTCAAGCTGAAGGAGTATCTGGCAAGCCCACCAGTTTTGTGCAAGCCACAGGTGGGCACCCCTCTCCGCTTGTACTTTGCTGTGACGGAGAGGGCGGTTAGTTCAGTGTTGGTCCAAGAGCAAAGCCAAGTTCAGAGACCTATTTATTTTGTGACTAAGGTGCTGCAAGGTCCTGAAGTAAGGTATCAGGCCCTGGAGAAGGCGGCTCTGGCGGTGGTGTTTTCAGCGAGGAGGCTCCGCCACTACTTTCACAGCTTCACGGTGGTGGTGATGACCGATTTACCTATCCAGAAGGTGCTGAAGAAGCTAGATGTAGCTGGGAGGATGGTAAAGTGGGCTGTGGAGCTGTCTGAGTTTGATATCCAGTACGAGCCCCGAGGACCAATCAAGGGGCAGGTGTTCGCAGACTTCGTCGTCGAGTTGTCATCAGGCGTGACACCTTCGGAGGGTTTGGACTTTCGTTGGGTCGTATAAGTGGATGGTTCTTCCAATCAGCAAGGGAGTGGTGCTGGAGTAATCCTAGAAGGCCCAAACGGAGTGCTGATCGAGCAGTCTCTGCGTTTCGCCTTCAAGGCTAGCAACAACCAGGCGGAGTACGAAGCCTTCATTGCTGGAATGTTGCTGGCAAGAGAGATGGGAGCAAGGAGTTTGATGGCCAAAAGCAACTCTCTGTTGGTCACTGGGCAGGTAACATGAGAGTTCCAGGCCAAAGACCCTCAGATGGCCGCATATCTCGAGTATGTGCACACCCTGAAGACGTCCTTTGCATAATTCGAGTTGGTCCATGTGCCGAGAGAGCAGAATGCCAGAGCTGATTTGCTTGCCAAGCTAGCCAGCTCAGGCAAGGGGGGAAGGCAGAGGACCGTCATCCAAGAGACCTTGAAGGTACCTCGCGCGTTCGTGACGGACAACCAGGTACTTCAAGTGTACAAGTCAAAGGAGCGTATAGCGATCGGTCATCGGTCTCTAACTCAAGAAACCTTGAGAACACCTAAGGTGAGAGCGCGACCGGTGAGGATTGATGAGGTGATGGAGGTTTGCGCTGTTGGAAAGGTTGATACGTGGATAACGTCGTACCGGCGGTACTTGGCAGATGGGGTGCTTCCGCTGGACCCGACAGAGGCAAAGAGAGTAAAGAGAAGCTCAAGTAAGTTCACTCTTATTGATGGGGATCTCTTTAGGTTTGGGTTCACCCATCCGGTGTTGGTGTGCGTGCACGGGGAGCAGTGCACGAGAATTATGTCAGAACTCCACGAAGGAGTGTGTGGGAGCCATGTTGGTGGTCGCGCCTTGGCAAGCAGAGTCCTCTGTGCGGGGTACTACTGGTCAACGCTGAAGGAAGATTGTGTGGGGTATGCTCAGCGTTGCAAGCAGTGCCAGCAACAAGCAGATTGGCACAAGGCGCCCCCTGAAGAGCTGAGGTCAATTCACAGCCCCTGGCCGTTCCACACCTGGGGAATTGACATCTTGAGACCCTTCCCCTTGGCAGTAAGGCAGCTGAAGTTTCTGATCGTCGCCATTGAGTATTTCACAAAGTGGGTAGAGGCAAAGCCATTCGCATAGATCACCGCACACAAGGTTCAACAGTTCGTGTGGAAGAACATTGTGTGCCGTTTCGAAGTGCCCAAGCGTTTGGTTTCTGACAATGGCACTCAGTTCACGAGTCATCAACTAAAGAAGCTGTGTGAAGAGATGAAGATACAGTAGGTGTTTGCCTCGGTGGAGCACCCACAAACGAATGGGCAGGTAGAGTCGGCCAACCGAGTGCTACTCAGAGGGCTGAAGATAAGGTTAGAGAAGGCCAAGGGGACATGGGCAAAGGAGGTTCCCAGGATCGTGTGGGCCTATCACACCACTCCATAATCTAGCACCCATGAGACACCGTTCAGCTTGGTCTATGGGTCAGACGCTATGATCCCTGTGGAGATACAAGAAAGCTGACCAAGGTTTTTGAACTTCGTTGTTGAGGAGTCCAATGAGGAGAGGAAGGTGAACCTAGACCTCTTGGATGAGGTGCGATAAGAGGCTAGGGTCAGTGCCAAAGCTGTGAAGAGGAGGGTGGAGCGTAGGCACAGGCCAAGGCAGTTTCAGGAAGGAAATCTGGTGATGAGAAAGGCACACCAGCACGAGATGGAGAATAAGTTGTCCCCCAAGTGGACTGGCCCATTCAGAGTGGCGGAGACGTTGGAGAATGGTGCTTATCGGCTGGAGACTTTGGACGGGGGGGCGATCCCCAGAACATGGAATGCCACACACTTGAAGTTCTATTTTAGTTTAAATTATAAAGTAGTCGCGCTTTCGCGCTAACGGTGCACCCAATGTAAGCAGTTGAACAGTTCAGGGGGCACTCTTTTCCCTAAAAGAGGGTTTTTAATGAGGCCACCCAATAAAAAAGAAGTTATGGGTATAAGAATTTGCAAAGTTTCAAAGTTAAAATCCTCCCCACCCCAGGCGCGAGCATAGGTAATCGGTTAGGCCTTCCTCGCCCAGGCGCGAGCATTGCAACCGGTTTAAGTCCTCTTCACCCCAGGTGTGAGTGCAGGCAACTAAGGTTCGAAAAGCCAAGGGTGTTAGTAAGCCCAGGAAGGGAAAGGAAGGATTTCAAGAAACGCCTTTACCCAAGTGGCATAGCATCAATATTGACGCAGTAGAACTCTTAGTTAAAACCCTTCTCACCCCAGGAGTGAGAAGGTGGAAAGTACGACCCGACGTGTTAAGGGTTGATGACCTTGGGGCAAGCAAGAGGGGTTATCGAGAAACACTCTTTTCCCCAAAACAAGGCATCATCCTTGACCGATCGGCGTAGAAGTCCTCTATGCACTTAGCGTTGGAGTGACAAGCAATATAGAGAGATATAAGGTGGAAGCAGAGTCGCGATGACTGATGAGTGGGTGGCTGTAGAACATTGTTTAAGAGTTTTAGACAAGTTCTTACGCGATAGGCCTAAGCAAGCAAAGCCACGCCAGATCAGTTATCAAGTGTTGTTAGTTGTGATCGAAGTCAGAAGTAGAGAATTCAAGTACAGTGAAGATTCGTGCCAAGTTCGAGCAAGTTAGCAGTTAGTCATGCATGACAAGAGATAAAGGCTAAGAGATGCACAACAAGAGAAACGGTAAGAGAAAAGTGGCATTTTATATATGCATGAAGAGTCTTTACATTCAAAGTTTTATGTACAAGGGGATATATACAAGATAACAAATGATCAACGGCGAATGATCTTGCCGTCCGCCACTTCGAAGTCGATAGCGAACTTAGAGTAGTCAGCCTCTGGGAAGACGCACTTAACTTGCTCGAGGGCCAAGTCGAATCCCTCAGCAAAGGTGTCAGCGGCCTCTTCCCAGAGCTTGGCCTTCTCAGCCTCAAGCTCAGCCTTATCGGTCTCGAGCCCGACCTTCTCAGTTGTAAGGGTGGCGATGGTGGATTCGGCTTCCTTGAGCTTGGACCTCTGATCAGCGGCACGCTTCTCGTTTGCTGCAAGAGCCTCTGCCAGATTTGCGATCTGTTGGCGCAGGGAGGCATTCTCGGCTTCAAGCTGAATGGCCTTGTCCTTAGTCTCGACCAACTCAGCGTCAAGAGCAGCGACGGCGTCCCCCATCATCATCTCTGTCTTGATGGTTTCTTGGACTTGCAGGGCGTGCTCCCTCTTCGCCTCCTCCATCATGTCCCTCAGCAGCTCGTTGGTGTTCTGCAGGGCCTCGTAGTCACTTTGTAGCGACTCTTTTTGGTTGTACAGCTCGCTCATCTTCCTCTCCAGCTTCTCGATGCGGCGATGCTGGGTGGAGAACTCCAGAGAAAGCACCAGTTGGCGGGCCAGATGGAGGTCCACCTCGTTCCCGTTCCAGTTGACCAGCTCGCGGTTTTGGAGCAGTTGCCTAGTCAGCTTGATAACTGTGGTGAGCCCTTCAATGCTGTAACCCGAGGCTCGGAGGGAACTCTCACCACCACCCTCGGTTGTGGCGGCGGAGTCTTGAGGGCGTGGTGAGGTTGAGGGGTGAGAGATCCCCTCCGAGCGAGCAGCCTCGCTTCTAGCAGTTTGAGATGGCAAAGTGAGTGGTTGGCTGGCTGGGGGCGGGGAAGGAAGATGTGCTGGAGAAGGAGGGCGTGTTGGAGAAGTCTGTGCTGGAGGGATTGGAGAGGCATCCCCCTCAGCGCCCTCGGGCCTTAGGGTGGAAGAGCCGCCCACCTCGGCTCCCCTTCTTCTTCTTTGGACATGAGGAGACCCCGAGCTCTCCCCCTCAGTGGATGCGACGGTGGTGGGAGCCTTCACCAGCCGTTTCCTTTTCTTCTCAGCTGGCGCGACCGAGAGAGGGGAGGCAGAGATGGGCTTGGAGGTAGCCTCGGCGGTGGCCTCGGTCCCCGAAGACGACCCAGTAGCTCGTTGGCTCTTGGCCAGCTCAATTAGCTTTTGGCGTCGTTCTTTGCTGGAAGTCATATCTGCACCGGTTAGGCATGGCAAAGGGTTAGTGCACAAAGAGCCAAGAAAGCAAACAAAGTGCAGAAGAGTCAATCAAGCTCATCAGTTCAGTGTTAGCATGCAGAGAAGTGATTAACATGTGCAAGAGTGCAAGTGTGGCAAGCAAGCTGGGAGTGAAAACAACACAGGCAGTTGCAGTTAAGTGCAAGCACACTATCATACTCAGAGAAATGACAAGTTGAAGGGAAGAAGAGAATGCAAACTAATGTATTTTTTAAGCGCCTCCGCGTCGAACTCGTGCGTGATGAGGGTGGAGGAGCCGAATTTAGCGCCCAAGCTCGAGAGTAGGCCGCACAGCTCGCGCTCGTAAGGTGCCATAGCCTCCAAGCCTCGGGGTTTTTTGAACTCTACCTTGGGAACCCAATAGAGTGGGAAACCCTCAAGTAGAGTCGGACTGTGCTCGTTGGAGGTGATCATGTAGAACCTACCCTTCCAGTCCTTGAAGGATTATAGGCCCAAGATCACTCTTCCTGACACGACGTTCAGGCTCACCCATGACCTATCACCTGGGTTCTTGGCCTCGAAGATGTGGAGGAAGAAGTCAGTTGAAGGAGGGTGTCCGAAATGGTTGCAGAGAATCTCGAACGCTCGGATGAAGGCCTAAGCGTTTGGATGGAGTTGACAGGGAGCCACGTTCAACTCGGTGAGGAGGTCCTTCTCAAAGAAAGTGAAAGGGAGTCGGAGGCGTAACCTCTTGAAGATGGCGGAGTAAATGAAGGTGAAGGGCACTCCATTGTTGGCCCTATCATCCATGCATATTGGCATGTCTCGAGGGGGGATGCACACGTCCAAGTGTGAGTCATCCTCCCTGTCAAGGGCGCATGTGGGTTCGTCTGAGTCGCTGCTCAGAAGGTTGGTGAGATGGTCGTTGGGAAGTTGCGTAGAAGTCTCAGCGAGCAAGTGGAGGGGAGCCCACTTGTACACCCGCGCGTAGTTATGTGGAGGAGGCGCCGCTTGGGGGTGCGCACTCGTTGAGGGGGGCGCGCTCGTCGAAGGCGGTGGTGGTGCACTTACGGAAGGCTGTGCACCAGAGGAGGAAGCGAGACGCACAGTAGTTTTTGTTCGAGCCATTGTTCATTAGCTACAATGCAGAAAGAAAAGAAGGAATGAGGGACCAATGAAAAACAGGGTTCAGCAAAAAACAAGAGCAAGGCGAGGAGAACGAAAATGCTATGGTTGAAGGGAGTGGAGAAGCGAAAGCAACGAAGAAGAAGAAGCGAAAACAACAGAAAATTGCAGAGAAACCAGAAGAAACCCTATAACAGTGCAGGGAAAGGGAAAACAGTGCACAACGTATGCACAGTACAGTTATTGGATGATGCAATCGGTAGAAAGTATTCAATATGCCATAGATGAAGAAAAGGGGTACCTTTTGATGATCGCAAGTGGTTTCTGAAAGCTTGAGATTGAGGAAGACGAATCGCGCAGAGAAGGGCTTCGAGAGTTTCAGAGAAGAGCGTTGGAGAAGGTGATGGAACAGTGGAGGCGCGCAAGTATTTGAATGTGAGAAGCGCAAATGACGTTTCATGCTAGCCTTTGATGCGTACACGTGTCGCAAGATTAAGGGGGGAAGGCGTAACGTCACTTAAAACACAGCACGTGATGTGGCACGTGACGTGGCATCACTTGCTACGTGGCCACTGAAGACGATCACTTAGTCTCTTCGCTGAAAACAAATTTACAGCTCGAGACTGGGGGGCTTGTGATCCGGTCGGTCATCGGTAGTCGGTGACATCAGCAACACTGATCGGTCAGGTGTGAGCGATGATCATCGGGTTTTCGTGTTACACGCAGATAAGCTGGAAACGAAGGGTGATTCCCAGCGAGAGCGTTGCATACGAGCCTTGCATGACAGAGTATCAGAGAAAGGAGAAGTTATGTGCTTTGTAGTGTCGTGCACGAGAGTGGCCTAAGAGAGCTAGTAAGTCAGTCGGTGATTGGTGCTCTCTTAACCCATAACGTGCATGGTGCAAAGCAGAGGTGATCGTTCACACAGTAGGTAATTTCTGGTGCGTGCGCTTAGCCAAGCCACACTTGGTATTCACACTGAGGTTGCACGAGCCACGTAGTTGAAGAAACGCGCTAAGTTACTTCATGCACGGATAACTTAGGCGCACAACAGAGGTGCGCTTCGACCCTCAGATGGTGCCACGTGTAAGGTGAGATGTGAGTCACATGTCTCCACGTGGCATCATCTGGATAGAGGTTCGGCCAGAGTATATAAAAGCATTCCGCGCTCATGCAAAGGGGGAAGATTCATTCTTCCAAAGGAAAGAGAGAGAGAATCACAGAGTGGACACGAGTCTCGCAGAGAGTCAGTTCTTAGTTCTTTAGTGGTTTTGTAAGGCTGATTTGAGCGTCGGAGTGTCACCGGCCGCTAGAGGCGCCGTTTGGTGTGTTTCGCAGGTTTGCTTGGAGTTCTTGTGGATTTCTTGGAGCGTTCTTGCACTTGTCACGGTTGCAGAGGTGGAAGATAGAGTTTGACGAGGCGAATCCTTCGACGTTTGAATCCCCTGCAAGATCACTTCTTGTTCACTAAGGCACCATCTCCTATAAATAGAGTGCCTTACTCCAAATTTGAATAGAGAAGTTACTTTGCAAAAATTGTGTGAGGTGTTTGTGAGGCTTGTTTCCTCTTAGCATTAGGTCTCATCTTGAGTGATCGGATAGCTCTCAAGTGGCGGCCATCAACACTTATCTTGGAGGAAAACCACACTCCAAGTGGTATGACCAACTCTCTTCCACCACATAAGCTTTCCATTCCTTCATCTCTTCCATTTTTCCATTACTCCATTTATCTTTGTGTTCTTATGTTCTTATTTTCCTCCATTGTCAATTCGGTTTCCATCATGCTTTTATGTTTCCATCCATGTTCATTTAATTTTTGTCCTTCATCATCAATCACCATATACTTGTATTTTTCATTTGCCCTCTAGAAGTGAACCTTCACACTTATTAAACCACTTGCTTAAGTTCGTGTCCAGTGGGGATCTTCTTTGGGTTTTTGTACCGACCCGTCCTTAGGCGTTGACCAAAGTCAACATGTGGTAGGACCCACCAAGGGGCTCCAAGGAGGAAAGTCAATGTATTGACTGCTTCGGGTGTCTACAGGCCTTGGGCGTCGCCAGGTTTGGGTGTCACCAGCTTGGGGCGTTGACCATTGTATGGCCTCGACTACCATAGGCGTCGTCAACCTCGAAGGCGTAACCCGTTATCTTTAGAACGCGTTTAGGCCTGGTTTAGGCCTAGATGGTGCCACCCCTCGATACCCACAGGTTGGAGTGACCGTGGAGGGGGCGGCATGGAAGGATGCGGCATGGTAGGGGCCTGGAGGCTTCGGGCCTCGGTATGTCAGGAAGTAAACATAGCTGAGAAAGGCGAATTTAAAGCCACATCTCCAGTACGAGTAAGAGGAACCCTAATTCACAACTTACCCACGCATGAGGTGTAGGAATGCGGCAGAACGCACCACCGTTGATGACCTCTGAAGCAGATACAACCTGTAAGAGGCCACGCCCCAAAGAAGCATCTACATGCAGAGTACGTGAGCAGTTCAGGGGACTCTCAGGGGAAGTGACTGAGAAACAGGTGCATTAGTTGGCTCCCATGCAGTCACCCCTGGGCGCGCCAGCACTCCAGTAGGGCTATCACATGCGCTGGGATACTCCTAAGTTTGGAATACAGCGTCGTGAGGTACACTCGCTAGTGAGCTTAAGTCAGGGAAGCCACGTGGCAGAAACACTTGCAAAGGTATATAAGGCACAAAGAGAAACAACATGAGGTACGTTTTCCAGATACACTGTAATTTGGCAAACTATACGCACTTGTGAACTTGAGAGAGAATAGGAGAGAATTCAGTTACGCACCTTCAGAACACCAGAGTCACGGTGTTCCGATATGGAGGTGCAAGGTGTTTTCTACCTCGTTTACTGACTTGAGTGTTGGAGTGCAAACGGCCGCGAGCGCGCCATTTGTCTCTGTGTTGCAGGAAATCTTCACTAGGAGGAGGAGCAGTCTCGAAGGTTCGCGTTCCACCGTTAGAAGATACGCACGAAGGTGCTCGAGTTGCTGGCAGGAACAGTTTTCACCATATAATTGATAAAAATCTCAATCCTAAGTAAAGTGTTACATCTAAAATGGCTAAATCTAAAATCAACTCACATCAAAAAGCAAGAGGCAATCTTGAAAGATAAAGAGAAAATTGAAAGAGAAACTCAAGTTTCTATTCTTGAGGAAGAGCTTAGGATCTTAAGGCAAAAAGAAGTGAAAATAAAAAAAAAAAAAAAAAATTCACAAAAGAGTAGAAACAATTCTACACAAGAATCTACATCGGGGTTACTCAGGAAAAAAAGGGTAGTTCTAGGCTAAACGAATATTATCAACCTCCTTTTAGAAGGCACAAAAGGGAAACTAGTTTAAAGAGGTTAGGGTTTACCTTCATTTTCATGGTAAAGATGTTGTGGAAGTCTACTTTGATTGGAAAATAAAGGTAGAACAATTATTTATCTATTACCAAGTTAGTGTGGAATGAAAAGTACCCTTAGCAACTTTGAGTTTCCAAGGGTATGCCATGTACTCGGGAACCTCCCTTGAACAATAAAGACACCTCCATAATTATCCACCAATCCAGTATTGGAATAGTCTTAAAAGTCCTAGGAGGCATCGTCATATTCCATCCACTATAATCGAGAGCATATGGATAAGCTTCAAAGACTCCATCAACAAGTAATAAATGAAAAATAGTTATACATCATGAGGGCAGGGATCATGGATGAAGATAACACCACCATTTATAGGTTCTTTACTGCATTGAGCTTTGACATAACAAATAGAGTTGAGCTTATACCTTATAGAGATATAAATGCTTAGGTTCAAATTTACATTAAGGTAGAATCACAAATTTTGAGAAAATCTTCCAAGAAAGAAAAGGCTCACTCTAGTTCTTATCCTAATAAGGATTATCAATAGGAAGAAAATTTTAAAGAAAAAAGCATATAACCTGCCAAGACCCTAGAAAAAAGGAACATAAAAAGAGAAGAACAAGTCTTCTACCTACACTTACACTGGTGAGATCAAATATTTCAAGTGTTTAGGTAAAGATCATGGTGTTGGGATTTTTTTTTTTTTATATATATATATATACATGTATACATATGTATATTGTTCCTGCCTGTTGACTCGGTCACCTTCGTACGTCGCTACGAGCTGCGTTTCAAGGACTCCTTTGCCTTCGTTCCAATCTTCACCCTTCGCCTCCGTGAATACCTGAAACAGAGAGACAAATGGGCGCCCTCACGGCCGTTTGCACTCCGAAGCTCAAGTTAGTAATGGCAGAAAACACCATTGGACCTCTGTAACAGAACACTACAAACACCGTGCTCAAGGAGGCGTGTAACTGAATTGTAACTGAACTCTCTCTCATTCTCAAATTACTTGTGTGTAAAGTGTGAAAACGTACCTCTCTAAGCCCTTCAGAAAGGCTTATATACCTTTGACTTAAGCGCTTCTGCCACGTGGCTGCCTCTGACTCAAGCATCACTACAGGCAGGCCCTCACGTCATCTTAACCTAAGCTAAGGTTGACTCCAGTGAGTGAGGCTACCCTTTTGAAGTGCAACTGGTGCGGGATTATCACTCAGGCATCAACTCATACGCCCAATATCAGAGGGATCTTGCATACTGAGCGTACACTGCCCCCTCACATCCCATGCATGCCGATTGCCCCTGGAACGAGACTTTACCGAGTCGTATCGGTCCCAATGGTTTCCCAACACCTTTATGCATGGCCTTTGTGGTCTGGGCTTCTCTATACTGATAGTTGGGATGTGGCCTTCAAGCCACCTTTCTAACTCGTCTTTCTTTTCGGGTGCCGAGGACCGAGGACTCCTCGTCTTTCCCCCAAGCTGACACCTCCTCAGTCCTCTTACTCGTGAGTCTGTCGAGGCTCCTTCCTAACCAACTGAACCCTCATCATGGGCCCCTCCTTCGGAGGTCCCATGTTTACTTTGGTCAACGGTCGACGATCGAGACCTAGACGGTACACAAGCGCCCCAGTCTCAAGCAGGCGACTTGCGCAGCGAAGAGACTAAGGCCATGCCCGGTCACCCCTTTGGGCCCACGCTCGCTCATCCCGCGGGGCTACGCCCGCTTATCTCCTTGAGGCCACGCCCGGTTATCTTACGTGGCACTCCACGTGATGTGAATGCAACAACAAGAATACATGATTCTTTGACATTCTTAGGAGCAACTTGAGTTGGTCATGAATGGCACTTTACTTAGAATTGGATCAATGTTCTAATTCAAGAACTCACCAAGACTTTGCACCAACCAAAGCTCATATGGAAGTCCATATATTGTCAAATGGAATCAAAGAACAAGGAATGAAGAACAAGAATTGAAAGCTGGACAGAATTGAAATGCTAAGCTACTGAACCGAACAAAATCAAGGAAACAAAGCTGGAAACACAAATCTAATCGGTGCAAATGAAAGGAAATACTAGGAAATTAAGAACTACCGAATGAAAATTGAAGAAAAGGAAGAAGAAGCACTTATAGAATGGAACTTGCTGAAATTGAGACTTGGAAGAACACTTCACGCCACTTGGAGTCTTGATCCAAGATAAGTGATGGAGTGCCGCCACTTGAAGCTCACCATTGCTCACAAGATAAGGCAAAGGAAGAAGAAGACTCAAGACTCACAATTTCTCTCTAAATTTGAGTATAGTCTCTCTACTTCAAAATTCCAATCTGAATTGTACAAGCTAAGCACCTTTATTTATAGCCTAGAGGTGCTGAAAATAGGTGGGAAATTTCAAATAAACTCATTTGAAATTCCCACCAAAAACAAGTCACATGGACGGTGTGACCTTTTTCTACTATGACACCTCCCAAAAACTACACCTACACCACTCTCCTAAGTCACATGGACAATGTGACTTTATTTTTCATTTTCACACTCCTTTATTTAATAACCACACCACCTACAACTATACAAGAGAAATAAGAAGAGTCATCAAATGATGCTCATTTATTTAATGCTTGTGCCCTTGCTCCTAGTAGTTCTTTGAGTTATGACTTGAGCTTGGGCCTTATGTTGGGCTTGGCCTTCATGTTGGGCTTGGGCCTCTTGTTGGGCTTGGGCCTCATCTTTTTAAGAAGACTAATAGGAAGAACTTCAAATATTGTGGTCCTTGACCATTCCTCCTATTGATGGCCTCTTTAATTGCTTGTTGAGATGACCCTTCAAGTATAGCATCCTTGGTCATCTTCATGTATTTTTGATTCTCATCACCACGATTGGACATGCACTGTGCTTTCTCTATCCACGTTTAAACAACTTACATGTGGCACGATCCAACGGCTAAGCCTTAACGTCGTTTGCGCTTCAAGTTTTCGTTAAGACACCCCAAAACACACGCTCCACTTAACTAAGCAAACTTCTCTCACAAGCTTCTTCTTCTTCCTCGCGACTCTCTGCATTTCATCTTCCTCCAATCTCAGGACTTTCCTCTGATCAACCATCAAAGGTAACATTCTGCTTCGATCATTGCTCTTATCATTCGATATTCTGCTATATTGAGCTGTCTGGGTCTGTTTAAATCTCTGCATTTCTCATTTTCTCTGCATTTGTCTTTCGTTCCCCTGTTTCTCGCATGGGTAGGTGATCCTGCCGGCAACTCGAACGTGGAGGAATCGCTCTGTAGCACACTCTGCCCCGTCTACGCGACTGCGTTTTCTACAGAATCACCCTCAGAACCTTCTCTTGGATCTCCAAACGTGACCTGCAAAACACACAGACGGCGCCTCTGGCGGCCGTTTGCACTCCGACGATCAAGTTAGTCCACAGAACCACCAAAAACTAGAAAACTAGTAGCGTGTGTGTAAGAACTCTAGCACTCTGTTTTTTCGTTCCCCCCCACACTCTCCCCCTGATTCTCTGTTTTATCTCTCTTTTTCTGCTTCTGGGCATAACAGAATTCTGTTATGCTTTTCTGGCATATGTCAGAACACTGTTATGCTTTTCAGAGAAAGCGTACCTTCAGAACCAACAGTTGGGAGCGTGAGAGTCTGTGCATGTCTGCGCGTCTCTGCGCTTGGCTGCGCCTGTCTGTACCTTTAGTGGTACGGAGTGCTCTTTTGTCTGGACCGCACCCCTCTCAGAAGATGACACGTGGAGGCCTGCAACTCACATCTAACCACCCACGTGTCATTCACTCGAAGGGCTCTAGCGCTTCTCTTTGTGTGCCTAAGTCACGCCCTTGCGGAGTAACTTAGGATGTTTCTCTCATCTGGGCAGATCGCATACTCTTGGGAGAACGTCGGGTGTGGCTGGTCTAGGCACACTCACCAAACATTGCTCTCTGAGTAGGCGGCTTACCCTTCACGATGCCACGCACGTAGTGGGTTGAGGGAATCACCAATCACTGATTGGTTTACTAGATCCCTCAGGCCACTCTCGTGCACGATTCCCTGAGGTGTACTCATGCGAGATCCATGCATAACGCTCTCGCTGGGAACCTCAGTCCCAGTTTAACTGCGTGTAACACGAAACCCCGATGACTGATCAGTGTTTATTTGCTTCTCGCGTTCTGCCTTCAGGCGTTAGTCTGAGAACTGGTCTGTTGGTGGCCACTTGGCTACTGACCACCGATCACCATTCTGGATGATCTGTCCCCCGACCTCTCTGCCGCCTGATCTGTCGGTGGTCACTTGGTTACTGACCACCGATCACCGCTCTTGGCGATCGTCCCCCTGACCTCTCTGCCACCTGGTCCACGTGTCACCCTGCGAGTGGTCCACGTGGTTCTCTGTTGCTGACGTCATCGACTACCGATGACC